>NC_069501.1:1040663017-1040965517 GCF_027579735.1 Bombina bombina
GTTCAAATTGGGCCCAAAGTGTCAATAGTTTGTGTGGCCACCATTATTTTCCAGCACTGCCTTAACCCTCTTGGGCATGGAGTTCACCAGAGCTTTACAGGTTGCCACTGGAGTCCTCTTCCACTCCTCCATGACGACATCACGGAGCTGGTGGATGTTAGAGACCTTGCACTCCCCCACCTTCTGTTCCCTACCTTCCGTGAGGATGTCCCACAGATGCTCAATAGGGTTTAGGTCTGGAGACATGCTTGGCCAGTCCATCACCTTTACCCTCAGCTTCTTTAGCAAGGTAGTGGTCATCTTGGAGGTGTGTTTGGAGTTATTATGTTAGAATACTGTCCTGCGGCCCAGTCTCCAATGGGAGGGGATCATGCTCTGCTTCAATATGTCACAGTACATGTTGGCATTCATAGTTTCCACAATGATCTGTAGCTCCCCAGGGCCAGCAGCACTCATGCAGGCCCAGACCATGACACTCCCACCACCATGCTTGACTGTAGGCAAGACACACTTGTCTTTGTATTCCTCACCTGGTTGCCGCCACACACGCTTGACACCATCTGAACCAAATAAGTTGATCTTGGTCTCATCGGACCACAGGACATGGTTCCAGTAATCCATGTCCTTAGTCTGCTTGTCTTCAGCAAACTGTTTGCGGGCTTTCTTGTGCATCATCTTTAGAAGAGGCTTCCTTTTGGGATGACAGCCATGCAGACCAATTTGATGCAGTGTTCTGTGTATGGTCTGAGCACTGACAGGCTTGTGCACTCCAACTTCTTCGGTCGACCATGGCGAGGCCTGTTCTAAGTGGAACCTGTCCTGTGAAACCGCTGTATGGTCTTGCCCACAGTCCTGCAGCTCCGTTTCAGGGTCTTGGCAATCTTCTTATAGCCTAGGCCATCTTTATGTAGAGCAACAATTCTTTTTTATAGATCCTTAGAGAGTTCTTTGCCATGAGGTGCCATGTTGAACTTCCAGTGACCAGTATGTGAGAGTGATAACACCAAATTTAACCCACCTGCTTCCCATTCACACCTGAGACCTTGTAACACTAACAAGTCACATGACACTAGGGAGGAAAAAAGACTAATTAGGTACAATTTGGACATTTCCACTTAGGGGTGTACTCACTTTTGTTTGTTAACAGTTTAGACATTAATGGCTGTGTGTTGAGTTATTTTGAGGGGACAGCAAATTTACACTGTTATACAGGCTGTACACTCACTACTTTACATTGTAGCAAAGTGTCATTTCTTCAGTGTTGTCACATGAAAAGATATAATAAAATATTTACAAAAATGTGAGGGCTGTACTCACTTTTGTGGGATACTGTATATATTTAATATTGCTGCCATCGCTGCACTACTTACCCCCTTCGCTGCGCTTAGATTCGGTGCCATCCCTGATGGCATCAGAATGAGGCTTCCATTGGAGCCTATAGAAGCGCGCTCTCGTGAGTGCAATACATTGCTATCAACTTGTTATACCAGCACACTTTTTTTAATCAGTGGAGTACAAATATCGCTTTCAAAAAAGCGATATTTAGCTCTCCACTTGTAATCTGGCCCTTAGTAAGCCAGTTGATCACTTGTAATATAGAAAACGTATTTTGTTATTATACAGACTTAAAGATAAATAAAAGTCGATACAACAAAGAAGTTGACAGGTAAGCAAATGCACGGGAGGGTGTGGAAAGGGAGTTAACTGAATATATAAATAACTTCAAAAGAAAACTTTGTTAATATAATAGTGTATTGGGAAATTACCAAAATAAGTGCACTTCTAAATATTTTTAAACTTTCTCTTAAACATGAAGCTCTTATAGGTATAAAATAGTTTTTTTTTTTTCTCTTAAGCCATGATATAAAGTTGAATCAATTCTGTAAATAAATTGCATTGCCAGGGTTAGGAGCAGACACCCACAGTGAATATATATGACCCCAATACTTTTGACACTGTAAATAGCTAATGAAAATGATTATGAAAACTAACTAAAATACATCATTTGGCTAACAGAGAGTGTTGCATAACATTGTAGTGACCAAGGGGTTCAAATCGAAGAATTGCCACCAATCTAATGTCTGTAAGAATAATACTTATATGATTCGAGAGTGCCTTACATGTCCTCTGTGTGATCTCCCTCCCCCTATCTTTCGGCAAAGGGTACTTCCTTCCTGTCCTAACAATCAGAGATCAAGAAGGGATGGAAGGTCTGGTATTTGCGTCTCTGGGATGTAGGAACTTTCCCAGGCTTGGCTTCCTAGTTTTCAAACACTGAAGTGTCCTGTCACATTTTCTTTTGTCATATAGTGCTGTCATGATTAAAGAATAAAGACAACTTAATACCTTGATACAGTTATCAAACGTAGGTGTTGGGCAGAGAAATGATGAGCCAGATATACTGTTTTTATGATCCAAACAAGTGTTTTTGTGTACAAAAATAAGAGCCAAGTTAAAATTGCATCAGGTGTGGCTACCTGATTTGTGGGATTTGCTAGTCCCTGATTCACAGCTAGAATAACAAAGGTATTGAGCATCAACTCACTTTAGTAATGTACCCTGGTAAGGTAAAGATATTACATAATACTGACCTAATTATATGCAGATTCAAATTTCTTATTCACTTACAATTTGTTTTTAAAGGCTTTCCAGAGCTGGTGTTTTAAGATCACAAACAAAGAACCTAAAACTGATAAAGTTGTAATTTAGCTTTTGTTTCTTTGAAACATATGTGTTTTATAAATTGACTTAATCCTGGTATCAAGTTACATCTGTAAGGTTCATAACTCAACTTTTAGTTCAGTCTATGGGAGCGAATTATCAAGCTCCGAACGGAGCTTAATGCCCCTGTTTCCACGCAAGCCTTCAGGTTTGCCGGAAACAGCAGTTATGAAGCAGCGGCCTTTAGACCGCTGCTCCATAACTGGTCCGCTGCCTCTGAGGCTGCGGTCTTCAATCCGCCTGATCTTATACGATCGGGCTGATTGACACCCCCTGCTAGCGGCCAAGGAAATCTGCATGAGGCGACATTGCACAAGCAGTTCTGATTAACTGTTCGTGCTACAGCGTATCATGTTGGACAGCCATTGATAAATTGGCCCCTATGTAACTGTTGTCGGTATTGTTTAACCCCTTAGTGACCACAGCACTTTTCAAGTTTCTTACCATTTGGGACCAGGGCTATTTTTACATTTCTCCGGTGTTTGTGTTTAGCTGTAATTTTCCTCTTACTCATTTACTGTACCCACACATATTATATACTGCTTTTCTTGCCATTAAATGGACTTTCTAAAGATACCATTATTTTCACCATATCTTATAATTTACTATAACATTTTTTATAAAATATAATGAAAAAAACTCTAACTTTGATCCCCAAAATCTGTTACACATCTACAACCACCAAAAAATTCCTAAATAGTTTCTAAATTTTGTCCTGAGTTTAGAAATACCCAGTGTTTACATGTTCTTTGCTTTTTTGCAAGTTATAGGGCAATAAATACAAGTAGCACTTTGCAATTTCCAAACCATTTATTCTCAAAATTAGCGCTAGTTACTTTGTAACACTGATATCTGTCAGGAATCCCTGATTATCCCTTGACATGTATATATATTTTTTTAGTAGACAACCCAAAGTATTGATCTAGGCCCATTTTGGTTTATTTCATGCCACCATTTCACCGCCAAAGGCGATCAAATAAAAAAAAAAAACGTAAACTTTTTTTAATAACTTTTTCACAAAATTTAGGTTTCTCACTGAAATTATTTACAAACAGCTTGTGCAATTATGGTACAAATGGTTGTAAATGCTTCTCTGGGATCACCTTTGTTCACAAATAGCAGACATTTATGGCTTTGCCATTACTTTTTTGTAATTAGAAGGCAGCTAAATGCCGCTGCGCACCACACTTCTATTATGCCCAGCAGTGAAGGGGTTAATTAGGTAGCTTGTAGGGTTAATTTAAAATTTATAAAATACCCAATTTTTCTGCAGTGTAGCTGCCCCCCTCAATAAACTACCCTTTTTCCAGATCCCTTTCCCAACAAGTATTTTTTTATTTTTCCCTTCCCTCTCCCTCCTCCTCCTTCCCATAGACATTCAAACTCGCAGCGCTAATTGCACTCATGCGTGCGCGCGCTCCCGCCGCCCCTGCGCGCACTTCACCAACAGGATCCGGAACTGCCTCCAGCGATGGGCTGCCCACCCGCCTCCCTGCTATGGCTCCCACCCACCAACGATCGGCACCATCGCTGGCCGATGCAGAGAGGGCCACATTGGTGCCTTAAAAAAGGGTATTGCAGGATGCCTCAATATCGAGTCATCACTGCAATACCTTGAAAGCGGCTGGAAGCGATCACCATTGCTTCCACCGTTTGAAACCCCAGAGGACGTGCCAGACATGTCCTTGGTCATTAACTGACACTTTTTGTAGGACGTGCCTGGCACGTCCTCGGTTGTTAAGGGGTTAAAGGGATACTAAACCCATTTTTTTTCTTTCATGATTCAGATAAAGCTTGCAATTTTAAGCAATTTTCTAATTTATTCCTATTATGACTTTTTCTTCGTTCTCTTGCTATCTTTATTTGAAAAGCAGGATTGTAAAGCTTAGAAGTCGGCCCATTTTAGGTTCAGCATCCTGGATAGTGCTTACTTGTTGGTGGCTACATTTATCCACCAATCAGCAAGCACAACCCAGGTGCTGAACCAAAAATGGGTTGGCTCCTAAGCTTACATTCTTGCTTTTCAAATAAAGATAGCAAGAGAAAAAAAAAATTATAATAGGAGTATATTAAAAAGTTGCTTCAAATTATATGCTCTATCTGAACCATGAAAGAAAAAATTGGGGTTTAATATCCCTTTAAAGGAATCATTAAAGGGACATGGAACAATTCTTTTTTCTTTCATGATTCAGACAGAGCATACACATGTTAAACAACTTTCCATCGTTCTTCTTTTATCTAATTTGCTTTGTTCTATTGGTATCCTTTGTTGAAAAGCATATCTAGATATGCTCAGGACCTGGACACTAGCTACTGATTGGTGGCTTCACATATATGCCTCTTGTAATTGGCTTACCAATGTGTTCATCTAGTTCCCAGTAGTGCATTGCTGCTTCTTCAAGAAAGGATTCCAAGAGAATTAAACAAAATTGATAAAAAAAAGTAAATTGGAAAGTTGTTTACATATGTATGCTCTATCTGAATCATGAAATACATTTTTTTAGGTTTAATGTCCCTTTAATTTAACACTACATTTTCTTTTTAAAGAGAAAGCTTTGTTAATATTTTATAACTGAACTGTTATCCATATGAAACTGGTTGTAGATCAGAAAAAAATATTTATGTGTCAAAGATGGATGGATGGATAGATAGACAGACAGACAGATAGATATAAATAAGCACATTGATGATAGAGAAACAGAGACATAAACAGATGATAGAGAAACAGACACTATTATTGATTGTGTGTAAATTCTTGTGATCTACTGGTAGTTCCTGGTCTACGTTTTGTACATTGCTGCTCTAGCAGATCATTAATGAAAAATAAAAAAACATTTGCAGACGCTCTTACAGATAATTTACCTACTTGACCAGTAATGGTAGAAATCTAACCATATTTGTAATTATTTCCAATATTCTTTGAAAAACATCTAGATCAGGCTGCTCCTTGCAGTGGAGGTTTATGTTACTTCCACCACCCAGTGTTGCTCGTTCTACTTATAATGTATTGATGTTTATGGAAAGCCCACATTGTCTAAGGCCTCATTATGAAAAAGACAGTGATAACACTGAGATAAAATCATGACTCAGCTGTAGCTTCTGGTGGAAGTGTTTACAAACATTGCCAGGAAGATACACAGATGTGATGGAAGACTATATTTATTTAGCAGCAGGTTACTGTGGTTATATTTATTTGAGTGATCCTTTTACTTGCTGATGGAGTTCTGGAGCAGAAAAATCTGAAAGAGGTCTCTGTCATTTCTCAGTGGGCTGCCAGTAGAGAAATGTAAGGCTGTCTGTTCACAATAGCAGCACTTTTATGTATGTCCAGATGCAGCAAGTGTGAGTTCACATACTGATGATTCCTTCATGTACTTTACATTAAAAAAATATGCTATAGTGGTCCAAATAAGGTAGTTTCTCATAGTTCTTTTAAATCATTTAAGCCATTATACTGGAAATCTTGGATTCGAAGGTTAAAATTCACATTAATTACAAATAATAATTTGGTTTTATGTATATATATATATATATATATATATATATATATATATATGTAACTATATATATATATATATATATATATATATATACACGTTTTGCTCTCATGCACCACTAAACACAGCAGCATTGCATAATCAATGAATGCATAATAAAAAGAATGCAAAAGCAGTTTGAATTTCAAATGAGTAGTAGATTGTTTTCTGACTAAAGTCCGATAGTTACTTTTGACTTACTAACGCATAAAGTGACAGCCATCAGCCAATCACAAAATGCATATACGCATATACGTATATACTGTAAATCTTGCACATGCTCAGTAGGAGCTGGTGCCTCAAAAGTGTGCATATAAAAATATTGTGCACATTTAGATAATGGAAGTGAATTAAAAATGTGTTTAAAATTGTGTGCTTTATCAGAATAATGAAAGTTTAATTCTGTTTTAAGTGTCACTAGAATAATAAATCCAAATGAGAAGGCACTCGTCGAGAAAAAGCTTTATTCAATAAGTGATAATGTATTGGAGTTACCCCTATCCTCAGATCATATGGTCTGATCAGACATTAATAATAATAATTATATATATATTTACTCTCACACACACACACACCATTGTTACAAAACATATAGAAAATATAGAACTTCATAATATAATTTATAAATCCAGAACTAAAATGTATGGAGACTACTATATCATGTACTCTCTTGCTTCAGTACAAGATAATTTCAGGTGTCATCTTTACACAACACCCAGGTTTCCTTTATTGAACATAGGCATACGTGATATGTCTCACACGTGATATTTTTGTCTCTTAATATTAAGCTTATTGCTTACAGGAACACAAAATATCTTGTGTAACAGATTTATCTGAAATGAGTGCTCATTCCCCTCCTGCACAAATGCATTAAACATTTGAACTTGATCAGCACTGCAATGCTCCTTCTAAGCGGGACACTGCTAGACAGCCAATCAAAAACAACATAAGGTACATAGGTTACATAAAATTCTGTAACAAAGGATATCATTTGATTATTATATTAGAATATCCCTTCAACAAATTTTTGTCTTGTTCATCCCACAAATGTGTTAGAATTGTTAGCTTTACAGCTAACTAGACTTTAAATATAACGTGAAACAACGTAATACCTAAAGCTTGATATATATATTTATTTATTGTACTTTGTTCTTTCTGTTCTGCAGCTACAGATTGTATCTCAATCTGCCTTTTGTATTAAAACAGTTAGGGCCAGATTACAAGTGGAGCTCTTATTAACGCTCCCGCTCGAGCGTTAATTGCGGTAGAAGTAAGTTTTTTGCACGGTTTGGGTTGAACTCATAATTTGAAAGTAAACTGTTTTTGCTTGCGCGCTAACCTGACAAGCGCAAAAAGCTGAACTAAGAATACTGCATGCACGTTCATGTATTCCCCTATAGAAGTCAATGTAGAAAAAAAAAACACTCTACTCTCGTGCAAACCCAATTACATATTCTCATGTGCGCTAACGCAACATAAAAATATGAATATTTCACATTCCAATGTTCTTCACATAACAGAATATGATCAATTTAGTCATAAATACATATTTCTACATCCATTTCTGATGTTTTTTGTACAATAACCCGACGCATTTAAAAAGCCGAACTTAGGATATTGTGCGCACGATAACCTATTTGCAAAATAGAAGTCAATGGAGCAAAATAAGTAAAAAAAAAACACACCCTATTTTACATTCCAATGTGCTTTACATAGAAGAATATGTTCTGTTTATTCATAAATACATATTTCTATATATATATCTAATTGTATTTTGCAAAAATATATATTTATACCTATATATTTATTTATTTATATATATATATATATATATATATATATATATATATATATATAATTATATATAGGTATAGATATATACAAATATATATATCAATATCTATTTATAAATACTTAGAACATATTCTGCTAAAGGAGAGATAGAGAGAGGGGGCGCCACATAGTGTATTATGTATATCGTCAAAGGTAAATAAGGGTAAGAAATACACTCACAAGAATGGTGGCACCCGTCTCAGTTCAGGGTGCAAAAAGGCATGCTAACACTTAACAGCGGTTAGTTCACTGGTCACTTCATCTGCTGGATCTCCTGTCCGAGAAGGCTCACCATGCCAGCCCCTGTGATTGGATGATTCCGGGAACCGCTCTGGAAGCCACTCTGTGAGGAACGCTGAAAGACTGTGAAAATGTATTGTATGCTCCTTTAGTAGCAGCCAAGGTCACTTCTCTTCAATTTTCACACCAGCCTTACGGTCCAGAGCTAAAGAGGACTCAGATCATCCAACCACCAAACGGCCAATGTTAGAAGCAATGCTGCAGCCTGGATCCACTGCAGATCCCCTAGCTGGGGCAAATCAGCACAGGGGCTCCAATGCATTTATATCTGTGACGTATTTTGGCCTAGGCAAACAAGGCACTTGCATAGGGCGGCAGATTGGAGGGGGGCAGTACTTTTTATGGCTATATTTGTAATAAGCTTAGTTATTTTAGAATTATTATACAGGTATATAATGAGAGAATTTGCCCAATGATCTTACATTCCATAAGGGTATAAGACACTGCCCATGGAGCAGTCAGTTATTTAGCTATTGCCTTTAGTTCTGTTGGCTTTCACACTTCACAGTTTGGGGAAGTATTGTATCAAGAAATCTGTTTTTTTTTAATTTATTTATTGCAGCAATAGATAGATGAGTGTGTGTGTATGTGCATATGTGTTTGTGCATGTGTGTATGTGTATAACTCTGTGTGTGTGTGTGCCTGTGTCTGTGTGTATGCAAGTGTTACAAAACCTAAATACGCCACTGATTTATATATATATATGTCTATATATATATGTTCATATGCATTTATGTGTTTGTATGTGTATAAATGTGTGAAAATAAATATGTGCACATATAAATACATATATGTATGTGTATATATATATATATATATATATATATATACATACATATACATCTTTAGAGATGTACTGTGTATGTATTTATCTCTATGTTAAAGCCCTATTCTCGACTTTTTTTTTCTCTAACACCTGAGATCTCATATGTTTGAGCCCTTATAACTTTTTTGGGAATTTTTTTAAAAATAATTTTTATTAGATGCTGTTATTATGCGTGTAATGGTACTTTGTTATGTATTTTTCATGTGTTTAGTGCAACTTTTTTGTTTCGTTCTGAAATCCCGGTAATCATTCCAGTGTAAATTGTGATTGCGCTGAAACGCGTTTACTTTCAATTTGTTATATGAGCGATAATCCAGATAAGCGCAAACACCCTCGATAAACCCCTTATCAAACGCGCACAAACGTTTGCGTTCCACTCGTAATCTGGCCTTTAGCGAGTTAGTACTATGGTACATGACAAGCAGATGCCATTACTAATGTCCTCTGTATACACATATAGTAACATACCTATAAAAGAACTCAAGAATAAAAAGCTTTTTAAACTATATAAAAAATAGTGTCCGGGTATTATATCATTTATACCTGGTCATTTCTGTATTCGTTATTGTTGTACAACACGTTATTAAGACTTATTTACAAGTCATGCTGAATAAAAGAAATATACTGTGTATGCAAGAATGGTCCCTGGTTTATCATTATCAAATGTTCTAGCAAAAATACCTTGTATACTTTACATATGATTGTGTGACCTTGAATCAATTCACAGTTATAGTCACTATTCATGGTCTGTTGCTTTCTGTCTTGCAGTGGATCTTAGCATCCCCGTCAGCACAATAACGACGCAGACTACCCACATGGACTTTCACCTAGTTCAGCGATTTGGACAGCGCTCAGACACTGCACTCCTGACTCCCAAACAGTCCCAGCAAACTCTCTTCCAAGCCATCTCCCAGCACCAGCAAGCGGAACCCAAGATTCGGGTACTTATTTTTCATATTAACACTTAGTAGATAGAGCTTAGGCTAACTATATAAACTGCTTAAGCCTAAGAGTCACAGGCTCTAGCCATCTTAGTTTTTAGTTCTTCCACCTAATTCCAGGTTAAATCTAAAAAAGAATATCTCAAAATCTTTGTTGATGTAAATAATATTTATCATACCTTGCTAATAATATTTCAACATATTAAAAGAGACAGTAAACACCTTTCAATTACAAGACTCTTGCAATAAATTAACATAGCGGGTGAGTTTGAAAATATTTAGAATGCGTTAACATTTTGTTTGCTGCAACAGTTTTTCAATAGACAAACCCCATCCAGGACTTGACTTACTTTGAGGAACCAATCCGGACTTGTTACTGGAGTAGACAAAGCTAGCCACAGTCATTATGTTAGAAAAACATTGTTTTGCTGTACCTTATCTGATAATTTCAGCTGAGACCAATTAGGGAAAGATATATAGCAGGATTTCGGCATGTAAAGCTTATTATATGCTCTTCCAGATCTCTTAATGTTCAGGAAAAGCAGGCAAAATAAATAATAAAAGTGTATTACAACCTTGTTTAGCTTCAGATAATTAAACATTTTATATAAAAAATCTCAAAATGTTTACTGTCCCTTTAACTGCTGCTATTTCTTATATGAATGTGCTCTAAATTAGTACAGGTACAAATCTACAAATCCGGAAATTCCAAAAACCAAACTTTTTCTGAAATCTAAACTTTTTAATTTATATATATATTTTTTTTTAAAAAAGATAAAAAAATACTATTTTCCATGCCTGTGTCATTGGTTTGTTTTTTTGTGTTCTACAATACAAGTAATTGTCTATATTTATTTAAAACCACAATTTTTACCTTTCTGATTACATTACTGTACTAGCTTCCTGATGGTATTATATATACTAAAGTATTCAAAATTATATTAAAACTACCTTTAGGTTACATGTATAAGCAGTATTAACCTCTTAAGGACATATGACGGAATTTTTCCGTCATAAAACAATTGAGCAAACTGAAAGCTGTGTCCTTAAAGGGGTAAACATGTAATTATTGCCAAAATGTCATAGGATATTGTTGTTTACACTTGGTTCCATCCCCTCTCAGAACTGTTCCATTTTAAAGTTGCAAATATTCCAAAATCCAAAACTTTTCTGGTCCCAAGCATTTTGTATAAAGGGTCTTCTACTTGTACTGTTTAGCATTAGTGGTAAATATAGTTTTTATGTAAATGACTAGATGCAATACAATTGTAATCTGCACAACAGTATCATCTCGTTATAAAGAAGCCCAAAAGAATAACAAAGGAGGTTTTCATATCTACAAATATTATGAAAGTGGCCTCTGTTGTCCAGTACTAGACCTTGAGAACAAAATGGCGTTACCTTTTGTTAATGATAGAAAAAGGTATCATCTTTTGAATAAACTTTATTAGTCAGTTATTAGTCATACCATTCTGTTACAGCTTGTAGATTGCTAAATGTTATATGTTTTTCATAGAGCCTGGATTCACCCTGTCGGAACACAGATCACGGACGCCAGCAGTTGAACAAGGAAAGACCTAAATGTAAGAATGATATCCGTCCTAGCCCTTTTTAAATTGTTTGTTCTTCATAAGAACAAGATAAATATATTTATGATAACCAGTTTGCCACTATGAAAAGTGAGCCTTTGCATGTGCTGAATTTTATGTTTAATAGAAATCAAATGAACAGTTTTTTTCTTCATTTTAGCATGGTTTTGAACTAGCTTATTTGATGGGTTATGTTTATTTACGTAAGAGTTAGAGGGTGGTGATTTGTTTCAGAATCTGCAAATAGTTTCTGTTAAATACTTGCAGCTGTGGTCATTTTGAATGATGCAAGTGTGCCCTCTGCTGATCTTGGGAACTATTGCACAATATATATCACTAAATAATATTAAACTGAAAATTTGTAGTTAAGAACCATTTTGCACTTCTTCATTAGATAATGATGTCTGAACATCGGACAGTATTGTCAGTGTGTTTTTCCAGTGATCACAATTGAAAAATGCTTCCTCCGTCAATACCATTGAAGCTTGGATTGTTACCTCCTGAAAACAACATTAAATCATTAATTTATAATCTAAATCTAATGTGCACTATTTATGACAAACAGTGGCAATTTCTGGGGTTAAAAGATTACACATGTTAAAAGGCATGCATATTGGTGTAGTGATACCAATAGGTTGTTTTTTTTAAATTGTACACTCTAAATGGTAAAATATTCATTTTCACTTCCATGTCCCTTTAAGGAGCAATTCTCAAAGAAACTGTCTAAGGTCTTTTACCCTTAAGTTTTTCTCTGTGAAAAGCACAATTGGGCTAAAAGAAGCTTCTCCCAGGTGGTAACCATGCCATAGAACAAGCCAATGAGCTGTTGTTCATTCCTGGTAAAGCACTCTCTTTCTGTTTGTATTTGTATTATGACCCTTGGGAAAGTCTCCCTAAGGGTGATGGGGAAATCCATACATTTACTCCTTGCCCATTGTGCCTAGAGGGATATGGCCGAACCTTACTGACGAGGCCCAAAGGAGGCTGAAACGATTGTCTGGGGTTGCTATTTCCCATGTTCAGAGGAGAATTGCCTGGTATTTCGGGGCTGGACTGAAGTTTTTGAGCGGGATTAGAGATATATACTTTAGGAAAGTTTTTCACTGTCAAAAGCACAACTGGATTAAAGGAAGCCATGTGGAAACCAAGCGTTAGAACAAGCCACTGAGCCGTTGTTTGTTTCTGACTGATTGCTTCTCTTTCTTTATGTGTTTTACCCTTAACCCCATTTTTATGTAACAACCTATTTAATTTAATATTGGCTTAATTTCTAGTTAGGAGGACACTAAAATCAGCCTAGTGGTGTGCCCATTAAGGCCTAGATTACAAGTAGAACGCTATTTAACGCTCCTGATCATGCGTTAACTCATGATGGAGGCTTTTTGCACGCACATTTTAAATTGAACGTAGAAGGTTTTCGCACAAGCGCTAATCCAACAACATATTTCCCCATAGTGTGAAAAGTAGAAAAACAACCTAACACACTTAGTTGCACGCTATCCTGATCACGTTTACTGAAGTGTAAAGTGCACTAACCCGACATATATATATATATATATATATATATATATATACACAGAGAGAAGCACACTCACATGAATGAACAACTGGCTCAATACTATTGTTAGCCTGTTCTATGGCGATTTACCACCTGGGTGCAGCTTCTTTTAGCCCAGTAATGCTTTTCACAGAGAAGAACTTTCCTGTAGTATATCAGTCTGATCCCGCCTATTACGGTCAGCCCAGCGCCGAAATACCAGGCAATTCTTCCCTGAACAAGGAACACAAAAACCTATATATATACACACACATGCATATACATATTTAGACATGAGTATGTATCTCTATGTTAAAGCCCTTTGCCTGCCTTTGTTCTAACACCTGAGACTTCATGTCTTTAATCCATAATAACATTTTAATGCAATATTTTTTTATATTTTTTTATTAGATCATGTTATTATGAGTGTAACTATACTTTTCTTCATAAATGAAAACAGTCCACAGCTGCATTCATTACTTTTGGGAATTTAAAACCTGGCCACCAGGAGGAGGCAAAGACACCCCAGCCAAATGCTTAAATACTCCTCCCACTTCCCTCATCCCCCAGTCATTCTTTGCCTTTCGTCCCAGGAGGTTGGCCAGAGAAGTGTCAGAAGTCTTCAATAGTCTCTTATGAAGGGTAGTACTCTTCGGCATGGGACTGGAGATTTAAGTAGTCCTGTCAGCCTCTCAGTGAGAGCATGGGTGAAAGTCCGGAGATGCAGAGAGAGTCTTTCTGCGAAACCATCTCGACTTATATTAACAGCTCCACAAGCAATCAGCGTTGACGAGTTTCGCTGCCTGCTTTGTTCTCTCAAGTCCATGGCAGAAGCAACGCTACTATCAGTCACCGTGTTCCTGTTCCATGGCGTAGATTCCGGTAAGATTGTTTCATTTTACTTTCATCATGGATGTATTGTAATTTAAACTGTTTATCCGAGAGGGGCTACAACCTTTAGGGGATAACTTGGGGATTATTGAACAGGGGGGTTTATAATCATGTTTGTTATGTAATTCTGTCTGTTACTGTGTAGTGTTGCTTCGGCTCATGGCTATTTTGGAACATAACTAGTGACGCAGCCTTTTCAGTTGGGCGCGCTTTTGCATGGACTGCACGGTTTACCTTGTGACCCCATTTCCTAACCACGTGGCGACGGAGAAATCCTGGTCCGCTTGTGTCTGGTTCTCTGGAGGCCACAGTGTCCCAGTTATGGAAGATGTCTCTGATTCAGACTCTACTTCTTGCGAAGAATATGAATTGGCCCCAGTGATACATGCCCATCAGTTATGTTCCGAATGCCGTTTTAGAGTGCTCTGTTCCTCAGGATCGGGGAATCAGGTGCCCACTGAGCCATCCGTCTCTGGGGATTCTATTTCTCACGAGACGAGTTCCCTACCATCAACTCTTACTAAGCATGCAGGTAACTCAAACGCTACTTATCCTTTTTAGGGAATGTGGCCTGTTCCCACCGAAGGTTACGAAATAGTTCTGCATGTCCATATCTTTGGCGCTGGCGCATCTGCACCTCCCGGGAGTCTGCTTACGATATTGTCTGTGTTTCGTTAACTGGGGCTCGTCAGGCGTGGGATCGCCTGGTTCAGTTCAGCCTTCCAGGGGAGCGACTGCCCCTGAAGCCTCAGGGGGGGTCAACCTTCGGGGCCGGTGTTTCCTTTTGTCCTGGCGGAGGTTTGCTGCGCCTTTTGTTATAGACTGGCGCACCTTCGTGTCCTACTAAGGCACGTTTTTGGCGTTGCTATAGGATCCCACCCTTAATGGGTCTGGGGATTCTCAGTCTTACTCTTCGACTGGCTTGCATACATAGACATAAGGGGATGAAGTAATCTTCTTATAGTCTTTGAATTTGTGTATCCTTTTCCAGTTCTGAGCTTGGAAGTATCGAACCCCTGTTGGGCTGGTCCTGTGGGTCTGTCCGTTCTACCTGGGCGATAACCTACGGGTTGCCTTATCTTTTATTTTCATCCGGTGAGGATGATTTTTATTTGGTTTAAAACTCATGTTGTGGTGTGATGTGTTCTTCTGGAACTTTCCTCTCTGGAATTGATACTCGCGATTTTGTTCGCTCTGTTTACAAAAGTCTGTCTGACTTTTCTTTATCCCTCTATCATCGGGGGAGACTCTATGTAGTCTTGACAATGCTGGGACCCTTGGTTTCAGGCTGGTCCTGACTGGGAACAAATCCTTCTGTCTTTGAGGCCTAGTTCAGACACGTGGCTCCTTTTTATGTCCAGTTGTTCCGGTTAGGGCGCCTAGTGATCACAATATGATTGTGTGATTGTCTTGTTTTACAAGCTTCAACTAGCATTCTGAGAGGACTTGAGGGTCTGTGGTTGCTTAGGGGCATGGGGGATTGGTTTAGTCCTCATTCGCCTTTCAATCTAGTGGGCCGGGACTCCGTTGAGATCCGAGGCGACATGCTCAGTCGTTTCCGAATTTTTTGGGTTCCTTCCCATTGTGGGTTGGAGGCTTGGAGGATATAGATCCTTCATACCGCCGTTTTTATGGTTTTGCCTTTCATGGTCTCTTTGGAAGTGTCCTTTTAGGACTTATTCCTTTTAGAGGTTCTCTTCCTTTGGGTCAAGACTTTCTGGACTTCGTCTGTTTTTTGTGGCGGCTTTGGCCGCTTAATTTTGGTCTTGGATCCTTCTTGAATGTCTGGAGTCTTATTATCCGATGGACTGGTTCGGGATGACCCAGTTTTTTTCAGGGACCCTGTGTTGCGACATAGGGGCTAGCTCATTGGGCTTGCAAGCAGGTAGGCCAGAGTTCTCATCCACCTTCGGGTACTGGTTATAAACTTTAAGGCCTGACTTGTCCTTCGGACGGAGTGTGCTCCTCTATGGGGAGTTTTTTTTCTCTGTTGGGTCAACAGTGGTGTCTGGATGATTTTTCATTCGGTCCATGTTTTGATCATACTATTGCTTCATGTCTTGTGGATATGTACGCTGTTCTTATCTGTGCCCTTCCCTTTGGTGGGGATGGTTTATCTTCCTTATGAGTTGGGGTTTCCTCTCTCTGGAGGGTCCTTGTCCTGCCCTGTGTGTAGGAGGTTGGATCAGGTAGCTTATTTCTGTAAGGGGCAGCATCTGCTGCTCTGTGGGCTCTGTTCCACCTATTGGAAATTGGTCTCTCTACGCAGAGACTGTCTAAGAGAGTTGTGACAGGTCTTCCTACGGATCTATTGCACTTTTCTCTGTTCCAGGTCCTAGGGGGTTCTCCTTGGGAGTGCCTTATTTTGGAGGAGCGGATTGGGTTGGCACCCGAGCTCTGTTTGGGTGGGTGAGCCAACCTTTTTTCTTCCGTTCCCTGGGGGCTTGCGGTTGGGGTCTTCTGTCCCCCTGTCTATCAGACATGTCTGTCGCTTGGGCTGGTCTGGTGTTGGAGCAGGATCTTAGATCTGTTGCTCTGTTATTCGTCCTTGGAGCATTCGAGGTACTGTAAGCCTTTTTGAGGTTTCTCCTTTCTCCACATTCAAAATTTGTGGGAAGGACTGGCGGCTCTTAGATAGCCTGGAACGTTAACTGCTGGTTAGTGGATACTTAACAATCTGAAGGATCCTATCTTCAGCTGTTTTCTACTTGCCCTGCAAGTATTTAAGTTTCAGAGTCATTTTTAGATGACTGCAGCGTGCAGTGTTTTTGCTTCAGGTGTTGTTCGTCAGACCAATCTGAGCTTGCTGCACAAGGTTTCGTTCTGAATATTTCGGTATTCTGAGATACCTTTTTGCAACTTGGGGACCTTTGTCTTCAGTTGCTTTCTAGAGTGCGGTTGCACTGTGTTAGGGTAAGATCCTCTCTCTGTTTCAGACTCCCGGCCTTATCCTGTGGTTTCTGTATTTCTGGGGTCTGGGCGTTGCCTCCCCTTGTTTCTATGAGACTGGTTGGGTCTCTCTTAGCCTGACCCGGTTTCTCTGGTTTTTGCTCTGTGTTTTTATTTAGGACTCGTTGTGCCCTTTTTAGTTGTTTTTTTCTGGAGTTCCTTATGCTAGCTGGAAGCTAACTCAGCATACTAATGCACTGTGGCTACTCTGCTCTGTAGCAAACCGAGGGTTGCAACTTCGATCCCCGGCGAGGTCTACTCAGCCTTTCCTCCTTTCTAGGTTGATAAAATGAGCAGCGCCTTGAGTCCCTTAAGTGGGATTAGCCGCACTTTACAAGTACAATCATGTTTTCTCCGTGCCTTTTCTTCTTTGTGGAAGAATAGGGTAGTTTGTTCCCTTTCTTTAGTAAGGGGTGTGTTGTTTGGAGACCTACTGCTGTGGACGGTGTCTCTTCGAGGCTGTTGACTCAGTTGAGTCTAGTTCCTGCCGTCTTTAGCAAGGCTGTGGACTATCTGCGGGTCAGTGTCCTTGGGCCTTTTCCTTTTTTTTCAAAGTTGTTCTCGACTTCGGACGAAGCAGGATTTTGTTGGGTAGGGGGTTTCAGGCCAGGTGCCCTCAGAATGGGCCGCCTCTTGTACCCTCCCGTTTTTGCATTCAGTGTCCTCTATAGCTTGGGTATTGTTTTCCCAAAAGTAATGAATGCAGCTGTGGACTCTTTCCATTTATGAAGAAAAACTTAAATTATGCTTACCTGATAATTTTCTTTTCTTCAGATGGAAAGAGTCCACAGCTCCCCGCCCGTATTTTTTCTGTGGGGCGTCTGTTATTTTTGTTCTTCTGGTACCTTTTCACCCTGATTTTTCTTCTACTGTTCCTTGTTCCTTGGCAGAATGACTGGGGGATGAGGGAAGTGGGAGGAGTATTTAAGCCTTTGACTGGGGTGTCTTTGCCTCCTCCTGGTGGCCATGCTCTAAATTCCCAAAAGTAATGAATGCAGCTGTGGACTCTTTCCATCTGAAGAAAAGAAAATTATCAGGTAAGCATAATTTAAGTTTTTAAATGTAATTTTGATGTGTTTTGTCACCTTTTTAGTTGAGCACAACAGTTCAAGTGAGTGTAAACTTTCATAAATGAGTGCCCGGTTATTAAAAACACTATTAAAAACAGGGACACTTTCATTCATAAAACTTTACATTGCAGCGTATTTTTACAAATACTTACCTTTCTCTTCAGAAAAGTTGGATCTGTGATCCCCCGCCCGCTTCTCATGCTGTACTTAGCACAGCAATGACGAAACCGGCTTTCTCCAATCATGGCGTGCACCCCAGAGCGTCCATCTCGTGAAGCCACGCCGTGATTGGAGGAAGCCGGTTTTGTCATTGCTGTGCTAAGTACAGCATGAGAAGCAGGATGAGAATCACTGATCTGGCTTTGCTGAAGAGAAAAGTAAGTATTTGTAAAAATACGCTGCAATGTTAACTTTCATGAATGAAAGTGCCCCTGTTTTTAATAGTGTTTTTAAAAACCGGGCACTAATTCATGAAAGTTTACATTCACTTTAACCAGAGCTCTGATGTTGCGCTTTACCCACCCGCTTTAAATTCAATTGCTCTGAAGCGAAAGCGTTTACTTTCAACCTGAAAGATAAATCCTTTTCGTTCAGGTGCAACAGTTAGCGTGCCACTTGTAATCTAACCCTAAATAGTTTCCGGGGAGAACACTGAATATTATAGCATAAGACTAAATGAGGAACTCACGACTTTCACACCATCCTGTCTCCACTGTTTTATGATTTTTCCAAAGGTGTCTGTAGATGAATTTGTTCCTGGATCCAAAACAAATGTGTGGCTAGTATTCCTACTGGCTCAAGTTTTATATATAAAAAAAAGATTAATTAAAGGGACATAATACTCATATGTTAAATCACTTGAAACTGATGCAGTATAACTGTAAAAAGCTGACAGGAAATATTACCTGAGCATCTCTATGTAAAAAAGGAAGATATTTTACCTCACAATTTCCTCAGTTTACCAGAGTAAGTCTTGTGTAAAAAGTTAAACTTCAGCTGCTGTCCAGCTGCAGGTAAAAAAAATTATAAAAAAATTAAGAATTGAACTGCAGCCAATCAGCATCAACAATGAGGTCATGAACTCTTTTACTATGATCTCATGAGATTTCACTTAACTTTGCTTTACGGCCTTTACAATGTGAATACTTAGTGCATTTTGAGGTAAAATATCTTTATTTTTTACATAGAGATGTTAAGGTAATATTTTCAACATTTGAGTATCATGGCCCTTTAAGTAGATTTAGATTTAGAGGAGCAACTGAACTATATTTTCCCTGCTGTCAGATTCTCATTTGTACACCACCTCTTTACACTTTGCTTTACCTTTGGTATATGTTTTATTAACAACATTCTTTCCTTTCCTTGATTTTTTCATTTATGTGCTAACATTTATTTCTCCTGTTAAGTGTAGTCAGTCCACGGGTCATCCATTACTTATGGGATTATATCTCCTCCCTAACAGGAAGTGCAAGAGGATCACCCAAGCAGAGCTGCTATATAGCTCCTCCCCTCTACGTCATATCCAGTCATTCTCTTGCACCTAACTAAAGATAGGACGTGTGAGAGGACTGTGGTGTGTTAAACTTCTAAATCTAAATTGCTTAATATTCCTTTCAAAGGGCAGACATTATTCGGGCCCGGCTTGAAAGAAATTATCGCTGACATTACTGGAGGTAAGGGCCATGCCCTGCCTCAAGACAGGGCCAAACCAAAGGCTAAACAATCTAATTTTCGTGCCTTTCGTAACTTCAAGGCAGGAGCAGCATCAACTTCCTCCGCTCCAAGACAGGAAGGAACTGTTGCTCGCTACAGACAGGGCTGGAAACCTAACCAGTCCTGGAACAAGGGCAAGCAGGCCAGAAAACCTGCTGCTGCCCCTAAGACAGCATGAAGTGAGGGCCCCCGATCCGGAAACGGATCTAGTGGGGGGCAGACTTTCTCTCTTCGCCCAGGCTTGGGCAAGAGATGTCCAGGATCCCTGGGCGTTGGAGATCATATCTCAGGGATATCTTCTGGACTTCAAAGCTTCTCCTCCACAAGGGAGATTTCATCTTTCAAGGTTATCAGCAAACCAGATAAAGAAAGAGGCGTTTCTACGCTGTGTACAAGTCCTCTTACTAATGGGAGTGATCCACCCAGTTCCGCGGTCGGAACACGGGCAAGGATTCTATTCAAATCTGTTTGTGGTTCCCAAAAAAGAGGGAACCTTCAGACCAATCTTGGACTTAAAGATCCTAAACAAATTCCTAAGAGTTCCATCGTTCAAAATGGAAACTATTCGAGCCATCTTACCCATGATCCAAGAGGGTCAGTACATGACCACAGTGGATTTAAAGGATGCCTACCTTCACATACCGATTCACAAGGATCATTACCGGTATCTAAGATTTGCCTTCCTAAACAGGCATTACCAGTTTGTAGCTCTTCCCTTCGGGTTAGCTACGGCTCCAAGAATCTTTACAAAGGTTCTGGGCTCTCTTCTGGCGGTACTAAGACCGCGAGGCATAGCGGTAGCTCCGTACCTAGACGACATTCTGATACAAGCGTCAAGTTTCCAAACTGCCAAGTCTCATACAGAGTTAGTTCTGGCATTTCTAAGGTCACATGGGTGGAAGGTGAACGTAGAAAAGAGTTCTCTATTGCCACTCACAAGAGTTCCCTTTCTAGGGACTCTTATAGATTCTGTAGAAATGAAAATTTACCTGACGGAGGACAGGTTATCAAATCTTCTAAATGCTTGCCGTGTCCTTCATTCCATTCAACACCCGTCAGTGGCTCAGTGCATGGAGGTAATCGGCTTAATGGTAGCGGCAATGGACATAGTACCATTTGCGCGCCTGCATCTCAGACCGCTGCAATTGTGCATGCTAAGTCAGTGGAATGGGGATTACTCAGATTTGTCCCCTCTGCTAAATCTGGATCAAGAGACCAGAGATTCTCTTCTATGGTGGCTTTCTCGGCCACATCTGTCCAAGGGGATGCCCTTCCGCAGGCCAGATTGGACGATTGTAACAATGGACGCCAGCCTTCTAGGTTGGGGCGCAGTCTGGAATTCCCTGAAGGCTCAGGGATCATGGACTCAGGAGGAGAGACTCCTTCCAATAAACATTCTGGAATTAAGAGCAATTTTCAATGCTCTTCTGGCTTGGCCTCAGTTAGCAACTCTGAGGTTCATCAGGTTTCAGTCGGACAACATCACGACTGTGGCTTACATCAACCATCAAGGAGGAACAAGGAGTTCCCTAGCGATGATGGAAGTCTCAAAGATAATTCGCTGGGCAGAGTCTCACTCTTGCCACCTGTCAGCGATCCACATCCCAGGCGTGGAGAATTGGGAGGCGGATTTTCTAAGTCGCCAGACATTTCATCCGGGGGAGTGGGAACTTCATCCGGAGGTGTTTGCCCAACTGCTTCATCTTTGGGGCAAACCAGATCTGGATCTCATGGCGTCTCGCCAGAACGCCAAGCTTCCTTGTTACGGATCCAGGTCCAGGGACCCGGGAGCGGTACTGATAGATGCTCTGACAGCACCTTGGGTCTTCAACATGGCTTATGTGTTTCCACCTTTCCCGATGCTTCCTCGATTGATTGCCAGGATCAAACAGGAGAGAGCATCAGTGATTCTAATAGCGCCTGCGTGGCCACGCAGGACCTGGTATGCAGATCTAGTGGACATGTCATCCTGTCCACCATGGTCTCTGCCTCTGAGACAGGACCTTCTGATTCAGGGTCCTTTCAAACATCCAAATCTAATTTCTCTGAGGCTGACTGCATGGAGATTGAACGCTTGATTCTATCAAAGCGTGGATACTCGGAGTCAGTGATTGATACCTTAATACAGGCTAGGAAACCTGTTACCAGGAAAATTTACCATAAAATATGGCGTAAATACTTATATTGGTGCGAATCCAAGAGTTACTCATGGAGTAAGGTTAGGATTCCTAGGATATTGTCTTTTCTACAAGAAGGTTTAGAAAAGGGTTTATCTGCTAGTTCGTTAAAGGGACAGATTTCAGCTCTGTCTATCCTTTTACACAAACGTCTGGCAGAAGTTCCAGACGTTCAGGCTTTTTGTCAGGCTTTGACTAGGATTAAGCCTGTGTTTAAGACTGTTGCTCCGCCGTGGAGCTTAAACTTAGTTCTTAACGTTCTGCAAGGTGTTCCGTTTGAACCCCTTCATTCCATCGATATCAAGCTGTTATCTTGGAAAGTTCTGTTTTTAATGGCTATTTCCTCGGCTCGAAGAGTCTCTGAGTTATCGGCCTTACATTGTGATTCTCCTTATCTGATTTTTCATTCAGACAAGGTAGTTCTGCGTACTAAACCTGGGTTCTTACCTAAGGTAGTCACTAACAAGAATATCAATCAAGAGATTGTTGTTCCATCATTGTGCCCTAACCCTTCTTCAAAGAAGGAACGACTTTTGCACAATCTGGACGTCGTCCGTGCCCTGAAATTTTATTTGCAGGCAACTAAAGATTTTCGTCAAACTTCTTCCCTGTTTGTCGTTTATTCTGGACAGAGGAGAGGTCAAAAAGCTTCGGCTACCTCTCTCTCTTTTTGGCTTCGTAGCATAATACGTTTAGCCTATGAGACTGCTGGACAGCAGCCTCCTGAAAGGATTACAGCTCATTCTACTAGAGCTGTGGCTTCCACTTGGGCCTTTAAGAATGAGGCCTCTGTTGAACAGATTTGCAAGGCTGCAACTTGGTCTTCACTTCACACTTTTTCAAAATTTTACAAATTTGACACTTTTGCTTCTTCGGAGGCTGTTTTTGGGAGAAAGGTTCTACAGGCAGTGGTTCCTTCCGTGTAAAGATCCTGCCTGTCCCTCCCGTCATCCGTGTACTTTTAGCTTTGGTATTGGTATCCCATAAGTAATGGATGACCCGTGGACTGACTACACTTAACAGGAGAAAATATAATTTATGCTTACCTGATAAATTCATTTCTCCTGTAGTGTAGTCAGTCCACGGCCCGCCCTGTTTTTTACGGCAGGTCTAAATTTTAATTAAACTCCAGTCACCACTGCACCCTATAGTTTCTCCTTTCTCGTATGGTTTCGGTCGAATGACTGGATATGACGTAGAGGGGAGGAGCTATATAGCAGCTCTGCTTGGGTGATCCTCTTGCACTTCCTCTTAGGGAGGAGATATAATCCCATAAGTAATGGATGACCCGTGGACTGACTACACTACAGGAGAAATGAATTTATCAGGTAAGCATAAATTATATTTTTTCACATTTTTGTTTCCTGTGAATGAAGGTGCTATGGCGAGTCCTGCAGTAAAACAGAAACTGCTGGAGAAGATCCTGAACAAGCAGCAGATTGCACCAGACCGTAACAATATGGCCAATCACATCAGCCCTGTCATAGCCTACAGGTGACATTATGTTTGATTGATATGTGTAGTATACTGTGCAATTATCTGTTGAGCACAAATTTGTAAAATAAAAAAGGAATGCCATTATAAAGTAAACATAAATTGTGTAATTTTTGTTTCAGACCTCCCGAGCACATTAAACAAGAACCCCCTCAGCCTACTGTCCTGACTAACTTAATACATCAAGTTGCAGCTGCTTCCGGCAACCAACCTGAGCATTACCCACTCCGCAAGACAGGTATTGTACAATCTAGAGACTCTGATTTGTCTTCAGGCAGGAGAAGAGCAGAAAAGCTGAACCATTGCTCTGACAACATCTGACAAGCCCCTAATGTCAGTATAAGGGGTATATTTATGTAAGTGCGAATGGACACAATACGATGTAGCGTATCATGTCCGCTGCACATCGATAAATGTCGACAGCATATGCTGTCGGCATTTATCTTTGCACCAGCAGTTCTTGTGAACTATTGGTGCAATGCCGTCCCCTGCAGATTCGTGGCCAATCGGCCGCTAGAAGGGGGGGTGTCAATCAACCCGATCATATTTGATCGGGATGATTTCTGTCCGCGGCCTCAGAGCAGGTGGACAAGTTATGGAGCAGCGGTCTTTAGACCACTTCTGTTTATAAATAAGCCCCTAAGACTTGCATTTAAAGCTGTGTACAAGAGGGCAACATTAATAATGACAAGAGTGTAATGTTGCTGTTTTTGTGTGAGTGACATTATGACTGTACAGGTTGGGAGGCAAAGGTTAATAGGGGTTCTTCATGTTGCTGGACAGGGGGAAGTTCCCAGAATACCAACTGTTATATAACATCAGTAAGATGTTCTTCCCCCTGTCTAGTAAAATAAAGCCATTCATCTGGCTGAAGTTCAGCCACCCTTTTCATCTACTCTTACTGGTAACCCCATTAAAGGGATACTAAACCCAATTTTTTTCTTTCATGATTCAGATAGAGCTGGCAATTTTTTTTAACGACTTTCTAATTTACTCACATTTTCATTTTTTCTTCATTCTCTTGCTATCTTTATTTGAATCAGCAGTAATCTAAGATAATGAGACAGCCCATTTTTGGTTAAGCACCCTGGGTAACGCCTACATTCTTCCTTTTCAAATAAAAATAGCAAGAGAACGAAGAAAAAACAAGAGTAAATTAGAAAGTTTCTTAAAATTGCATGCTCTATCTGAATCATGAAAGAACACGTTTGGTTTTAGTATCCCTTTAATCCCTTTGGAAGCCTACCTGTGCCATCATATGTGTAATGCAATATTTACTGTGTCATATTAGACCATTAAGAGCCAAATCATGCTCACATCCTGCTATAGGTGTATGCTTATTTGGTGTATTTATATTTTGTGCCATGTATACCATGGTTTTATTTGTAAAATCATATTATTGCATATAAATGTTTAAAGTGTCTTAAAGGGACACTAAACCCACATTTTTTCTTTTGTGATTCAGATAGAGCATGCAAATTTAAGCAACTTTCTAATTTGTTCCTATTATCAAATTTTCTTCATTCTTTTGGTATCTTTATTTGAAATGCAAGAATGTAAGTTTAGATGCCGGCCCATTTTTGGTAAACACACTGTGTTGTTCTTGCTGATTGGTGGATACATTCATCCACCAATAAACAAGTGCTTTCCATGGTCCTGAACTAAAAAAATAGCTTAGATGCCTTCTTTTTCAAATAAAGAAAGCAAGAGAATGAAGAAAAATTGATAATAGGAGTAAATTAGAAAGTTGCTTAAATTTGCATGCTCTATCTGAATCATGAAAGAAAAAATTTGGGTTCAGTGTCCCTTTAACTAAAAATGTGAATAAGTAACCACCATACTTAGGTACTTAAAATGTTAATATTCATGATAGAATTAGTTTTGGATTTAATGTCTCTTTAAGGAAATGTGGCCAAGAATATATTGAAAGCCTTATTGTTCATTTGTTGGCTCAGCGTTTTATTTCAAAGGTTAAAGGGAGTTGAATGAATTGAATGGATGAAGTTTATGTTTTCTTTCTTTTTAATTTCTGTGCATTTTCCACTATAATTTTGTATCTTTTTGAGTTTAGGCTCTTTGTGTTTGTGTATGCTGTTTGCAGATTGCAGGCTTTCATCAATACCTCATCAGACATTACCATCTCTAAATACACATATCTAATCCATTTTGTAGCTGTTCTTTTTGTTAGAAAATACATGTCTTTATTTTTATTTGAGATAATTGTTGATAACTAGACTCCCTTCCCTTTTCCACCCAGCCTTGCAGAAAGGAATTAACATCACTATAGATTTGACCTAGATTTGTTTGTTCCCTAACATACTAACACAATCTCTAGGTGGGCTTAGAAACATTTTTTTAGATGCTAACAGGTTTATAGTTGTGGTTTAGAGTTTAGCAAAAGTTTCAGTCTTGTTGCTGAAATGTAAATGTAATTAAGTATGAAACAGTAATGTGTTTAAAGGGACAAAATAGTCAAAAATGAAATGTTCATGGGGATTTCACGTTTGAATAGAAGCATTTTGCAGTGCACATTTATTAGTAAAAATACTTATAGTGATATCTATAATTGTTTGAGTAACTCACATATGCTGCACATGCATCACACCTGCTGAGTGAGTCAGCAGTAGTGTGCAGGCAATACTTGTTAGCACTTGCTGACACAGTGGGGCCCATTTATCAAGCTCCTTACTGAGCTTGTGGGCCCGTGTTTCTGGCGAGTCTTCAGACTCGCCAGAAACACCAATTATGAAGCAGCGGTCTAAAGACCGATGCTCCATAACCCTGTCTGCCTGCTCTGATGAGGTGAACAGGAATTGCGGAAATCAACCCGATCGAGTACGATCGGGTTGATTGACACCAACCTGCTGGCGGCCGATTGGCTGCGAGTCAGCAGGGGGCGGCGTTGCACCAGCAGCTCTTGTGAGCTGCTGGTGCAATGTTAAATGAGGAGAGCGTATAGATCTCCTCATTCAGCGATGTCTTGCGGACCTGATCCGCACTGTCCGATCAGGTCAGCAAGACCTTTAATAAATAGGCCCTAGTGTCTGAATGAGGGAACACAGAGCAGGGAAAGCAAAAGTGTGTATACTCCTGAAACAATTATACCTTATACTAGAAGCATGTTTTTTTTCTCGCTAATATGAGTATATTGCAAAAAATTCTTATGTTCAAAACTAAAGTCTATACATGCACGTTTAAAGGGACAGTCTACACCAGAATTGTTATTGTTTTAAAAGATAGATGATCCCTTTATTACCCATTCCCTAGTTTTGCATAACCAAAACAGTTATATTAATACACCTTTTTCCTCTGTGATTAACTTGTATCTAAGCCTCTGCAAACTGCCCCCTTATTTCAGTTCTTTGGACAGACTTGCATTTTAGCCAATCAGTGCTAGCTTTTAGGTGACTCCACGTGCATGAGCACAGTGTTATCTATATGACACACATTAACTAACACTCTCTAGTGTTGAAAAACTGACAAAATGCATTCAGCTAAGAGGCTGCCTTCAGGGTCTAAGAAATTAGTATATGAACCTCCTAGGTTTAGCTTTCAACTAAGAATACCAAGACAACAAATGGAAATTGGTGATAAAAGTAAATTGGAATATTGTTTAAAATTACATGCGCTATCTGAATCATGAAAGTTTACTTTGGACTAGACTGTCACTTTTAGATATAAGGAACAGTTTTATACTCTAGACAACAAATGTATTTGTTGTTGTTGAAACCCATCTTTTTTATGCTTGTAGACTCAGTAAGAGTTTTATTTTTCAGTAAGTTGAGCCCATGAGGGTTAGCTGTTAGGACATCTCTAAACTAATTTTCTTCATAACTAGAACTTTAATGTACAGTATTGTCCCCACAGTATCTGAGCCTAACTTGAAGTGGCCTGGCAGATTCAAGAAGTCTGGGAGGAAGAACCCACTCACCCGCAAGGAGAGTGCGCCGCCTGCAGTCAGGAGGAGACCTCCAGAGACGCAGGGTGGGTGTTTTTTGGTAGAGGGCTTTAAATGTCATATCATGTACTTTAGAGTATTATGGTGATTGTCTTTCTATAGGTGCTACCATTGCAAATTTCTCTGGAAAAGAATGCATCATTATGAATGTATGATAAAGCCTGGAATTAGTATCTATATACAAATTGTTTGTGTATGAATGCTTTTTCAACATTAAAGATGTGTATAAATGTCCGGGCTCAATCAATATGTTTGTGTATGAAACTTTGAGTCGTTGGTTGAGTGCTGAGGTTAATCTGTGTGTGTATTTGTGTGCTTGGGTCAATTTGTGGGTATTTGTGCTTTCTGTGTCCTGGCATCATTGTGTGGAAATGTGTTTTTGTGGGTGATGGGTTAATTTGATGGGCATTTGTGTGTGTGCTGGGATCACTGTGTTAGAATTTGTGCTTGTGTGGGTGTTTGTGTGTGTGCTGGGGTCAGTGTGTGCAAGTATTTGTGTGTGTGCTGGGATCAGTGTGTGGGTGTTTGTGTGTGTGTGCTGGGATCAGTGTGTGGGTGTTTGTGTATGTGCTGGGATCAGTGTGTGCAGGTATTTGTGTGTGCTGGGGTCAGTGTGTGGGTATTTGTGTGTTTACTGGGGTCAGTGTGTGTGGGTATTTGTGTGTGTGCTGGGATCAGTGTGTGTGTGCTGGGGTCAGTGTGTTTGGGTATTTGTGTGTGTGCTGGGATCAGTGTGTGGGTATTTGTGTATGTGCTGGGGTTAGTGTGTGCAGGTGTTTGTGTATGTGCTGGGGTCAGTGTGTGCAGGTATTTGTGTGTGCTGGGGTCAGTGTGTGGGTATTTGTGTGTGTGCTAGGGTCAGTGTGTGTGCTGGGATCAGTGTGTGGGTGTTTGTGTGTGTGCTGGGGTCAGTGTGTGCAAGTATTTGTGTGTGTGCTGGGATCAGTGTGTGGGTGTTTGTGTGTGTGCTGGGATCAGTGTGTGGGTGTTTGTGTATGTGCTGGGATCAGTGTGTGCAGGTATTTGTGTGTGCTGGGGTCAGTGTGTGGGTATTTGTGTGTTTCCTGGGGTCAGTGTGTGTGGGTATTTGTGTGTGTGCTGGGATCAGTGTGTGTGTGCTGGGGTCAGTGTGTTTGGGTATTTGTGTGTGTGCTGGGATCAGTGTGTGGGTATTTGTGTATGTGCTGGGGTTAGTGTGTGCAGGTGTTTGTGTATGTGCTAGGGTCAGTGTGTTCAGGTATTTGTGTGTGCTGGGGTCAGTGTGTGGGTATTTGTGTGTGTGCTGGGGTCAGTGTGTGTGGGTATTTGTGTGTGTGCTGGGATAAGTGTGTGTGTGCTGGGGTCAATGTGTGTGGGTATTTGTGTGTGCTATGGTCATTGTGTGGGTGTATGTGTATGTGCTGGGGTTAGTGTGTGCAGGTATTTGTGTGTGTGCTGGGGTCAGTGTGTGCAGGTATTTCTGTGTGTGCTGGGGTCAGTGTGTGCAGGAATTTGTGTGTGTGCTGGGGCCAATGTGTGAGTATTTGTGTATGTGCTTGGGTCAGTGTGTGCAGGTATTTATGTGTGTGTGTGCTGGGGTCAATGTGTGGGTATTTGTGTGTGCTGGGGTCAGTGCATTTGGGTATGTGTGTGTGTGTGTGTGCTGGAGTCAGTGCGTTTGGGTATTTGTGTGTGTGTGCTGGGATCAGTGTGTGTGGGTATTTGTGTGCGTGCTGGAACCAGTGTGTGTCGGTATTTGTGTGTGTAAGTATTTGTGTTCATGTTGGGACCAGTGTGTGTGGGTATTTGTGTGGATGCTGGGATCAGTGTGTGAGCATTTTCTTGTGTGTGTGCTGGGACCAGTGTGTGGGTATTTGTATGCTGGGATCAGTGTTTTGGGCTTTTTATGTGTATGTGGAGGTATTTCTGTGGGTGCTAGGATCAGTGTGTGGGTATGTGTGTATGTGGGGTATTTTTGTGTGTGTGTAGGGTATTTATGTTTGTGTGTGTTGGTGGTGGGGGGTGCTGGAGTTAGTGTATCCGTGCTTAAGTTACTGTGTACATCCTAGGGTCAGTGTAGGGTTCAACGTGTGTAAGTTATTGTGTGTATGGCAGTGTCATTGTATCAGTGCTAGGGTTAGTGTGCAAGTGTGTGCATGCTAGGATCTGTGTGTCAGTGTATGAGTGTGTAAGTGTGTGCTAGCTAATGTCAGTGCAGTGGTTAGTGTGTGAGTGTGTGTGCTAGCTAAGATCAGTGTGTGCATAGTAAGGTCAGTGTATCAGTGTGTGTGTAAGTCATTGTGAGCATGCTAGGGTCTGTGCATCAGAGGCGGGGCTAGTATGTGAGTATACATATTAGGGTCAGTGTGTATGAGTGTGTTCATACTATGGCCAGTGTGTGAGTACTGGAGTCATTGTGTGTTTATATGAATAAATTACTGAGCTGTATGTATTATTTTTCATTTTAAGATATTTTAACAGATTAAGATGTCTAACATTTAACCTCATAATATAATAATCAGTCTTTTGAATGTATTAAATTATAATATTAGTATTAACACCATTTAGGAAAAAATGATTGTGCAGATACTAAAAAAGCAACTTGTATTTATGACAAATCAGGCCAGATATACTACATCCTTGTGTAACCCAGTAGGGCAGAAGGACAGAACTGCTTCTTTATTTCTTGCCTGTTTGTTCCTTACAGACTCTTCCCCAAGCAGCAGTAGCACTCCTGTGTCCGGCTGCAGCTCTCCAAATGATAGTATCGCTGCTGAAAACGGGAGCCTCTCCTCAATCCCAGGAGCTACCTCAGAGGTAGGGAAACCTTCCCATGTTAAGCCTTCCTGAGGCCCTTTATAGGCCGTGCATATAACCCTCATAATCTGCAGACAACCAAAGACATTATTCAGGATTCGCAATTTTGAAAAACAGCCAAATATTTCTTCCCAGCTCAAAGAGAGCCAAGATGTGGTGTAATCATGTGCCTTAGCATCTTGTGCTCCTGTTGCTTCAACATTAGACAGAAGTTGGGGGTTGGATATACTGTTTTTACTGCATAACTGTTAGATATATTGTTCTATATATAATATAGTGGTCTTAAGTGCTTTTTTGCATAAAAAGACCAATGATTTAATATGTAATGTTATCCAGCATCAAATACCAGGTCATTGCAGTGTTTAAGCGAGCACACGTGCTCCCTGTAATTCTTGTCATTTATTTTATAATGGACTTGGGGGGGGGCAATCAGTCACTTAGTACCTTAAAGACTGAATAAGTAAGGGTTTATATAAGGACATTTTCATGCAGTAATACGCCAGGGAATATCAGCAGAATGTTTGGTCATATAGAAAGATGTATTAGCAGTAGTGCAGGTACATGTGCTTATAGTCAAAAAAAATATGACTTCATGACCATAATATGAATAGCTTTTATGTAAAAAAATGACATACATATATTTAAGGATTTAATAAAGTTGATGAGAGGAGTTAATCGGGTCAATCAACCCGATCGTATTCGATTGGGCTGATTGCTGTCCGCCACCTCAGAGGACCGCTGCTTCTTAACTTCCGCTTCAGGCGGAACTGAAGCGGAGTGGGTTGGAAGCAGCATCTGCTGCTTCATAAATTGACCCCTAAATGGGAATCCAGACAGAGTAGTTAGGCCTTCGGGTTTGTTTCTTCGGACAAGATCTATGTTTTTTCGTTCCTGCAATTCTCAGCTGCCTCACAACAAAGTCCTCCAGCTTCCTGCTTCTGACTTGAATTCATTATTGGCCATTGACCATAACTGGGAAACGATTGTCAGTATACAGTGCAGGTTATTCTAGCACTGTATACAGTGCTACAGTATGGTATCAGCTTATCTAGTAAATACAGTAGAATTACATAATAATAATTACAAAATAAAAAGACAATGCAAAAACTACTACTCTGAGTATGATAAGCAGTAGATTTTTTTTTTCTGGCACATTTTTTTTTTCCTCCCATTTTCTGGCCCCCTGTATTATGTGACAGACATCAGCCAATCACAGACTAGTATACGTATACCCTGTGCACATGCTCAGTAGGATCTTGTTCCCCAGAACATTTTCTGGCCCCCTGTATTATGTGTCAGACATCAGCCAATCACAGACTAGTATACGTATACCCTGTGCACATGCTCAGTAGGATCTTGTTCCCCAGAAAGACTGTGCAAAATTTGATAATGGAAGTAAATTGGAAAGTGTCTTAAAACTGCATGCTCTATCTGATTCATAAAAGTTTATTTTGACTTGAGTTTCCCTTTAATATTGACATAGAAGCAGCTTTGATTTTAGGAAATCTACATTTGCAACATTCTTATTTCTAACCAAATATACTGGAGTATAGCAAAGATTGTGTATGTTTTGTATAATGTGAATGGTTAAGACTAGTGGCCCTTTAATATACCAATATGGAGCATATATATATATTTCTGTTTGTTAATTGGTGTTACTGTGTACTATTTTTTTTCCTCGCTAAAATGATCTTCACCTGCATAATCGCGTGTTAAATAAACCAAGTTCACTGTGCAGCACAGCACATGATCTTAAGAGAATTCTGGCCTAAATCTCAGTATTAATTTAATTTTAAGGTATCGTGTTTTCATGATGTCTTTACAGTGATTATATTTTGGCGTGTTTATGTTTATGCAGCTGCATTCATTTCTTTTGGGAAATACAGAACCTTGCCACCAGGAGGAGGCAAAGACACCCCAGCCAAAGGCTTAAATACCTCCCCCACTTCCCTCATCACTCGTCATTGTTTGCCTTTCGTCACAGAAGGTTGGCAGAGAAGTGTCAGAAGTTCTCTTATGAAAGGTAGTACTCTTCGCTATGGGACTGGAGTTTTAAGTAACCATGTTAGCCTCTCAGTGAGAGCATGGATGAAAGTAAGAGTCCGGAGATGCAGGGAGAGTTTTCCTGCGAAACCGTCCCGGCTCATATTAACAGCTCCTTGGTAATCAGCGTTGAAGAGTTTCGCTGCCTACCTTTATTCACTCAAGTCTATGTCAGAAGCGAGGCTACTATCTGTCACACTTGAAGAGCCGTGTTCCTGTTCCATGGCGTAGATTCCGGTAAGATCATTTCATTTTATTTCGATATGTGAATGTAATGTTAACGAAATAACTCCTTTAGGGAATCATGGGTTAATATCTCCTGAGGGGGGTTTTTGAATAGGGAGGACTTTAATCATGTTTGTTATATATATCTGCTAATGTGTAGCAATACCTAGGCTCATGGATTGCGCCCCCTTTTTGTGACTGGCACGGTGCACCTCATGACGGGTGCGTTTGTTTCTCACTTCCGTATGCTGACTGTGTACAACAGAGAGAGTCTAGCTCGTGGGTTGTCTGGTTCACAGGAGGTGGTGAGTGCCCCAGCCATTGGGGGTGTAAAAAGGGTGCCAGTTGTTTTTTGTCATTTTTGTAATTCCAAGATTATGGAGGATTCTGATATTTTAGACACGGACTTCTCCGATACGGAGAATGCGTCTTGTGATGAATATGAAATGGCCCGGGTAATTAATGCCTATCAGTTATGCTCCGATTGCCGTTCTAGAGTGCTCTCTTCTCCCGAATCAGGGAGCTTAGAGTGCGTTGAGCCATCCGCCTCCCCCAGACCCTTTCTCGGCTACTCAAGCAGGTGTCCCTATGGCCTTTACTCCCTCTCCGGAGGGTGGCTTGTTTCTTCCAGAGGTTACGGCACGGTTCCGCATGGCCATTTCTATAGCGCTGTCTCATTTATATCTCCCAAGTGAAATATTTCTAAAATACTGTCCGTGTTCTGTTAACCAGGGCCCGTCGGGCGTCAGATCGCCTGATTCAGTTCGGCCCCCAGGGTCAGGGTCTTTCGTTGATCCGACAAGAGATGATTTTGCCTTCCGTTATATGCTGGCACGTCTTCGTGTTCTTTTAAGGCACGTTTTGGCGATGTTAGAGGATCCCAGTCCTAGTGGGCCGAGGGATCCGAGGCCTTAGATGCTGGATGGCAAATTAGATGCAACCTTTGGGGATGAAGCCAATCTCCTTAACGTCTCCGTTTTATTTTTTCTTTATGTTTCGGTTCCAGTTCTGAGCTTGGGTGAAAGGGGCCTCTGATCGTCTGGTTCTGTTGGCATTCTCATTCACCTTGGGCGTTCACCCGATGGGTGCTGCCTTCCTTTTATTTTTGATCTGGATGGATGTGTTTATTTTGTTTTTTTTAAGCTCCTGTCTGTTAGATTTCCGTTTTTGAAAATGTTCTTCTCTGAAACCGATACTTGCAATTTTGTGGTCGCGTGGGCACTTCCACGGAAGTTACGCACTTTTTGAATAATAGAAATATGTTTTCTAGTTCATTTATCAATCCTTCTGCTCGAATTTTCTTGGACCTTGGACAGTTCTGGAGTGTCCTTATACCAGGCAGGTACTGGTCGTACGCTTTTCTGCTGTTACCTGGTTTCATGTCACCCTCGTGGTGCTGATTTAATCCTGTCGCATTTTGAATGTCACTTGGCCTATGGATATGGACTCCGGGCTCGGATCCTATTTCAAAGAGGCCTAGTGTGTAGATACAACGCCTCTGAATGGATGGTTGTGTGTGCCGATCTAAGGTTGGCTTTTTATGGCTGCTCACCTGGGATACGGATCTGTCTTTTCAGACGTCATCATGGTTCTTTCAGGACCCTGGGGACTCAGAACCGTAGTTTCCATTCCTTTGGAGTTGGGAGGTGTGAGTGACCTATGTGGTCTAGTGTTCCGAGTGGTGAACGATTTGCGTCTTCACTTGAGGTTCTTCTAGATGCTGACTCTTTAGTCTAATAAACATTTTCTTGCAGTGGCGGAGTCTTCTTCCTTCCCGCCTTGGGTGGGTCCTCTGGTCTGGAAGCGCGGGCATGTCCTTCCTTTGCTCAGAGTTGCGTTACTCTAAGAGGTGGAGTGCAGGGCTTTCCCAGCCTTCTGTGGGGAGCCGCGAGGCTTCCAGCTTTTACCCTGTTAAAAGGGTTTTTGGGGGATCGATCCTAAAGAATATCTGGCTGTTGTCTTTTCCATATAATACCCATAGTCTTTGAAGGTTATCTGTGTCCTCATTGCAAAGCTAGCCTTGGGGCTTAACAGTGAAGAGCCGAGGTCGGTTTCAGACGGTCGCCCTTCTGGGGTCAGGTAGTTGACCATTTATCCTTGATGCTCTGTTAGGGGCTTCGTGGAGGGTGCTTACGTCTATCTCTCTGGGATAGCAATCAAGGTCCGGGTTTCACATTCACCTTCGGGTGTTGGTTGTTCCCTTGCCAGCGTGTGTAACATATAGTTATGCTTGTCTAGGAGATTTTTTCTTGCGATCCAGGAGCACTGGGTGCCGAGTTCGTAAACTGTTCAGGAGTTTTTTCAGACTCTTGGGTTTGAGGCTGTTGCTAGATCGCCAAGTCTCCGGACTTTAGATGGTGGCAACTTAGGGTTCCTCAGGAAGTTAGATCTTTCCATTGATTCTGTTTTTCAAGGACTTTGGCCTAGGACTATGTCTCTCCCTGGATTGGGTGTGGACGGTTCAATCTCACCTTACTTGTTTGTGGCCCCGCGTGCCTCTCTGAAGGGGGGCTGGGCTCTGTTTCTCATGGGAGATACCTATTTGCCTGTGGCTTAGGTTCTAGGTCTCTCTGACGGGTCCCTACTGGTCTTCTGGCGCATTTGATGTTCCTTGTAGACTCCAGGTGTCTTTCAACTGGGTTGGCGATATGGCCGAGGAATCTCGCCTCTATGGTAGGGTGGTTTCCGTTGCTTTAGTCCCTTTCTCTTCTAGAGTGGGGGATGGGTTCTCTTGGTTCGGAGTTACCTTAGTATCTGTGGCGACCTGTGGGTCCTTGTTTTCTTGCCTTGTTAGGTTTTTTTCCCCTTCTTGCATTTTCAGAATCCTGGAAAGGGAGATGTGGAGTGGTAACTGGTTCCACCGTTCCTGCAGCAGAAGGCTGGGGGTTTAAACCCTGATTGGGCTCCTGTTAAATGTTGGATTTTGATATTTAGATGCTTGTGGTCTGAGAACCCTTTTACCTTGAGACGTGTTCCTCTTTAGGGAAAGCAGCAGTGTAGGGGGTCTCGTTCCCGAGCACAAAATCTGTCCTGACTCACGGTAGCATGCCGTTTGTAGTAGAGGTCAGAGTTATACTCGGGGCTTTGCTCCTCGTAGATCCATCTTTTTCTTCCAGAGGTCTGGGACTCTTGTCTTTGGTCTTTGACTAGCCTTTGGGCTGGGACCATTACCCTGGAGGGAAGGTCGTGGATCAGTTAATCTATGCAGTGTTAACCGTTTTCTTCGAGAGTCTGTCCTCCCCTTTGGTGGGAGGACTTTTGCTGTCCTCTTTTCTACCGGCATCTGGTGCTGGGAGGGGACGATCCCTGGAGCCCGGTATTCGGAAGATTTGCAGTTTGAACCAAGCTACAACTATTTCCACCTTGAATGTGTGCTAGCAGGCTTTAAAAAGCTTTTCGGTGGTTTGGGTTTCACAATGGCGGAGTCAGCTTTCCTACCTGGAAGCTGATCATTCAGAGTTCCTGTTCAGACGTTTTGGTGTTCTCTTGGAGAGCTCTTCGTTAACTGCTGGGTAGTTATCCTATTTCTGCTGTCTATGCTTGCCTAGCCTGGAAGTTTCGATCTGATACGAGGCAACAGGGAACTCATGTTTTCTGGAGTACGTTATGGTATGGTACTGTGTCAGGGATATGAGGGTGTCCCTCAAGTCCTCTTTGGGACGTGTTTCCCTGACTATGGATTTCCTTTTTATCAGGTACTTGTGTTCTAGGGAGTTCGTCTTCCTGGGCGCAACTATCGTAAGACAACCGTGGGTTGTTCTATGTTTGTTGAGCCGTGTGGAATGATCCTTTGGATTCTTCTGGGAATCTGTTCTCCCTTTTGAGGGCAGGTAGCGGTCCTTGTCTTTTGGCCGGGTACTTTGCTTGGGAGTCGAGAGCCGCGTGGCTGACTCCTCAGAGGCTGTTTGTGCTCGACGGACTCTGGGACTGAGGGGTCTCTAGCTCGGCTTTGCTGGTGGTGTAACTAAAGTGCAGTTACCTGGGCTTCGGGTTTTTACCCGTGTCGTCTATATTTTTATAGGGTGTCGGGTAATTTCAGGCTGTGGTGCCTTTCGAATGGGCCGCCTTTTGTACCCACCCGTTGTTTGCATTCAGTGTCCTCTAGCTTGGGTATTGTTTTCCCAACAGTAATGAATGCAGCTGTGGATTCTTCCCGTTTAAGAAGAAAAACATACATTATGCTTACCTGATAATTTTCTTTTCTTCTGACGGGAAGAGTCCACAGCTCCCGCCCGTGTTTTGTCAATGAGGTGGCAGTAATTTTTTGTTCTTCTGGCACCTTTTTTTACCCTGATATTTCTCCTACTGTTCCTTGTTTCCTTGGCAGAATGACTGGGGGATGAGGGAAGTGGGGGAGGTATTTAAGCCTTTGGCTGGGGTGTCTTTGCTTCCTCCTGGTGGCCAGGTTCTGTATTTCCCAAAAGTAATGAATGCAGCTGTGGACTCTTCTCGTCAGAAGAAAAAAAAAATATCATGTAAGCATGATTTATGTTTTCTATAATGCTGGAAACTTTCTGTGTAATATTGAAGTAGTATAATGGCATAAATCCTATGAAAGATAAAATGGGCCAAAGAGGCTTTTGAGGCAAAGACTTTAAAATACGATAAGCTTGGTCATATTCACTTATATAAATTGTGTCCATCATTCAGGGGGAGATGGAGCGGAGAACATTGCAAAGTTTGGTTCATAGAGTTCCTCTGCTGACCACACATCCTACAGTCTTCATGCAGTCAGGGATAGAAGGCCATGATGGTACAAATTCCTTGGCCACTACTCGACTTCAGCCTGTTATCATACTAGAATCCTCAGGTGCACACACACCAATGGTGGCAGGTAAGTGCTGAGTGAAACATATATATATATAACAACAGTTTAGGAACAAGAACTTTTATTGGTTTGGATAAAATTGTAATTTTCCCAGACTCCTCTTTGGCTCCACAAGCTTCAGCTCTTGTCTTCTAAGTGACCTTTTGTACAGGGATCTGCTCCTCAGGCCACAGCATTCAGGGAGTTGTAATTTTCCAGGAACAGCCTAAGAGAAGATGCGTTATGCTGCACACAGAAATCTCCTCCAAACAAAACAAAAGCACTTGTCTCACATTTGTCTCACAAATTCTGATGCCAGGCCCATTTATTAAGGCAACAAATGGGGAAAAGAAATTATATCCTAAGTTTGTGTATATAAAGTGCATCAAATTCCAGGGATCAACAACCCTTCCCCTCTATTACACTCAGGGAAACCATAGCCGTATTCCAACTCTGTATGTAAAAGAGCGATATCCTACCGTTGAACCAGGAGCATTTTATAGGCAGATTGCCTCAGCACTAGCGCAGGATGGGTCCCAGCAGTCACTGATACTCCATAATACCCCGAGCCCAAACAACGCCAGACAGCCTCTTTCACCTACTAGCCAATCGCAGCCCTTTGCTCGTCGCCCGTCTATGACGTGGTTCCTGACGGAGGATCAGATTCCTTGTCTTTCACCCTCATTGGGTAACAGGGGAAGCGGGATGCTGGTTAAAAAATGTAGAGAACAAACCAAGTCCAGCTCCATAGGATAAAACAAGTCCTTTATTAATCCATAGTAAAATCAGGAGTACAGCAAATTAAAAAAAGAGAGAGCGTAGCTGCTAGGCTTACGCGTTTCGGCAGAAAAGCTGTAATCATAGCTAGAAACTATGTTTGTTCTCTCCATTTATTAAGGCGCCATGGGTCACCCCGATGCATGTATTTTTCAATCACTGGTATAGCAGGTCTATGTGCAAATATTCTCTCCATATTATAGACGACCACTATTGGTCATCCATAACAAACTGCAATCTCTTTTGGTTCTGTAGGGATCTTGCAGGGTATCAGCATAACATTTTTCCTATCTTTAAAGATCAGGTGCCCAAAACATTGGTAATCAGAAAAATAAACACTCTTTATTTTAAGAGGTGTTGAAAGCAGACAAAGCGTGCTTTCATATCGTCTTTGACATGCAATGCTCTCCAGCACCAGTGCTTTTAGTAACACAGCCTCTGTAATAACATGTAATCTGTTCCTTTCTGAGAATTTCTTTGACTTTGTTTTGTAAGATTAAGTAAAATAAATATTGAAAATGAAGGTCATAGAATAACATCTTGAAAGGATTCTTTACATTACAGAGGAGGTATTTGATGAGAAATGAATAGTACCTTTAGACCACCTGTCTGTATGTTTAGGTACCGAGTTTAAAGGGACAGTGTACTCAAATATTTTCATCTGTTTAATGTGTTCCCAATGATCCATTTTAACTACTGGAGTGTATTAAAATCTTTACAAATAGCTTTAATTTTACATTTAAAATAGCTGATTTCGCCAGTTTTATCCCCACTTATGTACTTAATTTAAAAAGAACTACGCAACCATGGAGCTTTAGATTAAATAATGTTCCTACTGGGGGATGAGACAGTGAGGCCTTTGAGTAAACAGTGATAAATAAGACGAGGAAGACATTGTGTGAATAATTAGGCGGATAAGATGAAGGTCTGCCCATTGTATTGGGTTGTGGTTTCAATTAGCAGAGACAGCTATTTCATATAAAAATAAACCACAAAGAGACAATTTCCCATACTCTTTAAACTCTGCAGCTGGTTTAACAATTAATTGGAAACACATTAACGGGAAACCAGTTTTACAGTACATTGCCCTGTTAACTGCAGGAAAGTTCCTCTTTGTGCAAGGCATATTCTGGGCAAAAACAGGCTGCTCCTAGGGTGGTAACTAGCTATAGAAGACGCTGTTATGCTATGGCTCGTACCCTGGTGTGAGCACTGCTCTCTTATTCTATATACAGAGCTTAACAAACTAAAGACACACAGTCAATGGAGAATGCCATCATACTGCAGTATTAATTCCAGTTAATTATTTAAAGAGCATGGAAGCCAGCATTATGCTATGGCTATAAAGCCCAAGCATAGTGTGCAAAGCAATTTTCAAAGCAAATTGTGTTAAAAAAGTCTGCTTTGGCAGCACATGCTTGTTTCTCTTGCACATGATTGGTAGATATGTTTGTACACAATGCACAGAGGATACGCCCGACCAATCACTGTACACAGTTACAAATTAAAAAAAAACTTTTGTCTTTTTGTTTTCAAGCAACAGTTTCTTTCATCCATATTGTATGAATAAAATCGAGTTACTATATTGAATCAACCAATTTTTATTGTTTATGTTTACTGTCCCTCTCCGCTAATTAGGCTCTAATAGGTGTTTTTGACAGCCAATGAGCATAATTGCAGTGGCATCAGTTGTGCACAAAAAATGCATTCTCTGCTAGCTTCAAATTAGATTTAAAAATCTTCCTTTAAAGGGACATGAAACACGTCTTGTTTTCGCATATTTAGAATGAATTGTGGATTAGCGGATTCTCCTATATATTTTGCGAATGCTTGCGGTTTCTTTAACATCTCGCTTTTGTGTAAGAATTGTGCTTTGTCCCACACTCAGAGAGGCTAAAAAACAAAATCTGTTACATAGGTTTTCAAAGTGCTGCAAATAGTCCAAACCAGCTATTTAATTTTGCCGCATTTGCAGGTTACGGAGTTTACTTTTTGTTCTCTCGTGCAGTGTGGGACAAGCCCCATTGTTCATAAAAGCAAGAGCTGTTTAATATCCTTCAAAGTTGATAATATTTAAGTTTAAAATGTCATTACTTAGTACCTTGATGATACAGAAACCTAGGCAGGTAATTGTGTTAGCGATGATATTACTGCCCTCTTTATATATTATACTTAGTAAGTGCTTTCCCCAACTCCTTAATCAGACAAGTGCTGTATAAGTCTAGATCATGAAATATGCTTGAATTATATAGACTACATTAATCTTTATTAAGATAAAATCCTCAATGTTCAAAATGGTTCAGCTGTTACTAAATATGTTGTGATATTGTCCCATAAAATATATTATCTCATTGTTTTATAAAATTCCCTTTATTTATAATAACCAGGTTCTGTTTATATGTGACATATAATTTATGTTTTAAAACAGTAGCTTTCACATAAATAAACAAACTGTTTTAGGATCCTGGTTGAACAAATATGTGTGTGCATTTGTACCTTGTGTGGTCTAAAATGATGTAATTATATGCGTGTTTGTAGCGCCATCCTGTGGTTATTATAATTACTGCATAATTCAGTAAGCGTTATGATTATTTTTTTTGCATACTGTTGGTTGGGTACCTTGTTTAGTGAAGTGATTCACATAGGGATGCACAGGCTTTTTAAATTTATAGGGACATAAAACCCAATTTTTTTCTTCAATTATTCAGACAGAACACACAATGTTAAACAAAATTTCAATTTATTTATAATTATATATTTTGCTTTATTCTCTTGGTTTAATTTGTTAAAGAAGTTGCAATGCACTACTGGCCGTAGGCTAAATGCACTGGGCGAGCCAATAAGATGAGGCAAATATGTGCAGCCACCAATCAGCAGCTCCTGAATCTACCTAGGTATTCTTTTCAACAAAGGATATCAACAGGACAAAACAAAATAGATAATAGAAGTAAATTGCAAAGTTGTTTAAAATCACATGGAAAGAAAACATTTTGGTTTCATGTCCCTTTAAGGTTAACTATTCCATCAGAAACCCAGGTCTTTGCTTCGTTTCACTTTTTTTTTTTTTTTGCACTAAAAATACCCTATTTGAAAACCACTTTTTATGTAATCTTTGATCTATCAAATTCAGCAGCGTTATGCACTTGAAAATGTATTTTATTCTGTTTAGAATAGCATTTTGCATAGCTTGTTGTCTGGTATGCTTAGTTAAAATATTACTAAACATGATCATTTTCAGGCTCATCTAAGTTGTAATTATCAGAATAGGCCTTTGTGACTGCAGTTTAGTGTTTGAATTTAAAGCTAATTTAATGATAAAGTTGTTTATGAAAAAATCACTCTCCATTAAACTGAAAAAAAGAACAACAAAAAACTACATTATTCATAATTACTATTTAAAGGGACAGTCTGCTACATAATTTTGTATTGTTTAAAAAGATAGGTAATCCCTTTAATACCCATTTCCCAATTTTGCTTAACCTACATCGTTATATTAATATAGTTTTTACCTCTGTGATTACCTTGTAGCTAAGCCTCTGCAGACTGCCCCCTTTATCTCAGGGTTATTTTAGACAATTAGTGCTGACTCAAGAATAACTCCATGGGAGTGAGCACAATTTATACATATGGCATTCATGAACTAGGCCTGTCCGGATGTGAATAGCTCTAAAAAATTCATAAGATAAGAGGTGGCCTGCAGAGGCTTTGAAACAGACAGAAATTTAGATTTTTAAATGTTATAAAATATTTTAATATAACAATGTTGATTGTGCAAAGCTGGGAAATGAGTAGTAAAGGCGTTATCTAACTTTTTAAACAATACAAATAATGGTGCAGACTGTCCCTTTAAATCAAATGTTCTTTGATCACCCAATCCAAATACAAGACATCTAGGTGCCCCTGGTATATCACAAATGTAATTCAAGCATCTTAATAACTTTTTGGAACCACAGTGCTTCTAATGGATTGGAATATCTGAGAAAAGAACATCAAAAGCCACCCAAGTTGAATTTAAATTTACTGCATGCTAGAGTTTTAGCTAGTAAGATAAATATCTGTACTCACACAGACAAATGCAGTTGATATTATTGGATTTCAGCAACTAAATTACAAGTGTGTATAAAATACATTTTTCAGCATCCCAGCATTGCAGCCTAGCCTTGACAAATTGTCTTAGCAGCTGCCTACGTACGGTTTAGAGCTCATGGGGCTGATCATCGGTCTGTCCGACATAATCCGCTCAGCGGATCATGTCTGACAGACATCGATGAATGCTGACAGCATACGCTGTCGACATTTATCATTGCACAAGCAGTTCTTGTGAACTGCTTGTGCAATGCCGCCCCCTGCAGATTCTCGGCTAGCAGGGGGTGTTAATCAAACCGATCGTATTCGATCGGGTTGATTGCTGTCTGCCGCTCAGAGCAGGCGGACCAGTTAAGGAACAGCTTCTTAAACTGCTGTTTCCGGCAATCCTGAAGGCTCGCTCGGAAACAGGGCGAGTTGGCCGCATTCGGAGCATAGTAAATCGGACGCCATGAATGTAATTCTTTATATGCACTTTTATATTGCAGTTCACAGCATTGCAGGTCCTATGCAGTTTACACACTCCATCATCAGCCCTGATCATTTATCAGCAACTAGACACCACAAACCGCTGAGCCGGACACGCTCAGAGCCTCTGCCTCAAAATCAAAAGACACTTCATCAGCAGCTGCTTTATCAGCATCAATACCCATTATTCCCGGAGCATATGAAACATCGTCAGCTAGCAAAGGTAAGGCTGATAATGTCATTAGGCAAAGTAAATAGTTGCCTATAGGCATCTTCACTAAAAAGAGAATTTTACTGGTTGCTTAAGTGCTTTAAATTCAAAGTCCACTACAGTCAACATCCCTTTTAGCCACTTTTTTAATTTTTTTTATTTTGAGTTTTAAACTTTTGGCTACTATTGATAGCTATTCAAAGGCTGTATTTGGGTTTTATGGGCTTCCTAAGTAAGAATATGGCTTAAATTGCTGGAAAATCCTAGCGTTCCAAAAACGCTAGGATTTACCATCACAAACAATAAAGGCCACCTTCATTCACCAGTTTAAAAAAAAAAACGGATGAAAAGGTGCCTTTATTTCACCGTTGCTTCACTGCTTAGCTAAGCGGCTCTGGCAGGTTCATGGCACTGTTCATTCTTACAATGAGGTGACGTTTCCACCTCTTAGCCAATAGCCATGCGGGCCGATCTGCATTATGTCGTAGGCCTGCACAGCTATTGGCTAAGAGGTGGAAACTTCACCTCATTGAAAAAGTGAGCAGTGCTGTGGGCCAGCAGAGTTGCCTAGCTAAGCAGTGAAGCTGCGGGATAATAAAGGCACCTTTTCGTCATTTTGTTTTAAACTGATGAATGAAGGTGGCCTTTATTTTATAGTGATGGTAAATCCTAGCGTTTTTGAAACACTGGGATTTACCATCATTTTAAGTGGCATAAATAGGAAGCAAATGATGAAGTTCCTGCACTGAACAAACAATTACTGTGTAGAATGTTGTATACTTAGAGTTCTGAAGTCTAAAGGATTTATTCAAACATCTCTTGAAGCAGTGGAAAAAAGGTGCCTACAAGCACATAGTAAATCGGTTCTGCTCTTATACTCATTACTGTATTTATTTCCTGTTAGCGGGTAGTTAAGACAAGTGAGAAACCAAGATTACACCAGATCCCATCAGAGGAAATGGATGAGAGTGGTTCTGCCTGCGAGAGGCCAACAGAAATGGGATCAAATGCTGCAAGAGGCTGTGTTGAGGTCATACGAGGAGGACAATCCGATGCCCCCAGCAACAACTACTCAGTGATGCAACCACAGCATAGCTTCATGCAGCAGGTATATGGGCTTTATCATTCTAAATTATGTTTTATATAGTGTGGTGCTTATTTAAAGACGAGCTCAAACAAAAACCACATTCCTTAGGGCAAGGGAGTACATGAAATAGTGTTTTTCCCAAGAGTTAAATGCACATAAACATTTTAAAATAAAATGCTTTTTTGTTTGAGCAATTTTTTTCAGCTAAATTTATTATATGAGTTTTCCCATTCAAAATGGGTTAAACTTATATTTAACATCATGCACCTAGGCTCAATGCATTGACACAGCTTGTAAGCCTATAATGAGCAGCATATTTGCATATCCATCAATCATCCAGGTAAGGAATTGCATGGAAGTGCGCCAATAGTGCAATAGTAATTATCTGTTTAAACTCTTTGCAATAACTTTTAGTTTTACACCTTTATGTCCTTGTTCAGAAAGCAGCTACAATAAACCAAATATGTATATATACTGTATATATATATATTTGGTTTAGATAGATAGATACATAGATATGTGACTTAAAGAATCTGAAGACCATGTAGTCTCCTGCAAATTGAGTGCAGTCCGTTTATGCCCTCTTACTGTAGTTTGTCCCTGAGAGAGCTTCTGCATTTTTCTGTTGCTTGAGAACCTTCCCCTTGATAGCTGACACAGGTAGTGTCCAGTCTGACTCCTTAATTATACAAAAGATAATTTAAAATTAAATTATTAAATTATATGTTGAACATTATAGGCAATATAGATAAATATTTCTTATTGAAATCGTTATTATAAGAACTTCTAGATATCATCCAACTTTCTACATATTCTATACTAGTGTACTTATTACATTTTAAAACTTATAGTGATTAATATTGTCATATGTTTTCTTTCAAACCAGTGCAGGGGTTTATTGTAGCTTTATATTAACTTTCACAATCTTTTTTTTTTAATTAGTTTTTTCCCTTTATCTGTGGCCTCTTAGCAACATTTTAAAATGTGCTCCTGCACAGAACAATCACTTTGTAGCATGTAGCAGGGCCATGATTCTGTATCTGGCAGGTTGCATTCAAGCATCTCTGTGAACAGTGCAAAACCCACAATTTTCAAAGTTAAATTACAAGGAAAAAAAATCTGCACAAAATAAAATATTTTAGGTTCAATGTCACTAAGGAAATAACAGCATTAAGACACATGACATATCATAGTTAAACACAGTAAGGTCTTACAGGTCAGCAAGAAATGTGTCATGCACTAATTATGTCCCTCATGTGTCATGCACTAATTATGCAGAGTATATTTTTAATAAAGACATTTATTTGTCCTACAGGCGTATTTATGGGACCAGAGTCATCACCGTACTCACCAGCAGTTAAAGCGGCCTCTGGAAACCCTCATGATTCCTATTCAGCAAGGCGGACATCGTCCGCTAACAAGAGCAAAGTCCTCTCCAGCATCAGCGTCCCTTCCCACTCCAGATCCGTCCACCAAAACAGTGTCCCTTCCTGTTCCAGAGCAGGCCTCCAAGTCGCACTTCACTACAGGTAAACATAGCAACACCATCTGTGCACAGTTTATGTAGGTGGTCTTTGTTCATTGGAGAAAGTAGCTCTTGCATGGAAAATTATAGGCGCACTTAAGAACTGGTCACTTTCTCTGAGACATTTAAAGGGACTGTAAAACCAGAATGATGCAAACAGAGCATGTGATTTTAAATACATTTTCAATGTACTTATATTATCTGATTTGCTTTGTTCTCTCATTACCCTATGTTGAAAAGCATATGTACATATCTTCAGCAGGAGCAACAACATATTAAGTTAAAACAAAAACAATAAATAAATTACATGAAGTATAATTTTCACATTTAAAATTGGTGGATTTTATTTTCTCACAAAACATTCTGAAAAATCGGTTAAATGCGCATTGCAATTCAAAAATTGATATCACGCAAACCAAAGAACTGCATTTTACGCGTAAATTTGTTTTTTCTGGGTGCCTGTATTCTGTTTGTTTTCTTATAAATTTGGAAAAAAAACATTTAGATGAATTTAAAACAAAAATAAAATATTGTACTTTGTATTTATTTATTTTCTATGTAAGAATTATTTAGATTTGTTTGGGTTACTAATGTTACAATTTTAGAAATATTTATTTTAATTTGTCTTGTATTCAGCTGCAGTACATTGTAAAATTAGCTGTGATTGGTGGTTGCACATAAATGTCGGTTGTCATTGGTTCACTCAATGAGTTTAGCTAGCTCCCAGTAATGTATTGTTGCTCCATCAGCAAATGATACCAAGAGAATGAAGCAAATTTCATAATAGAAGTAAACTGAAAAGTTTCATGTCCCTTTAAATATATATATATATATATATAATTCCAAAATAAATAACAGCACTCTCAGGTCTTTTTTTCAAAGTGAGAACAGCAAAAGTCTCTTTTTAATGAAACGTTTTCGAGGAGCTTGACGGGGACAAGCTCCTCGAAAACGTTTCATTAAAAAGAGACTTTTGCTGTTCTCACTTTGAAAAAAAGACCTGAGAGTGCTGTTATTTATTTTGGAATTATTTAAAGCATCATAGCACCCAGGCAGACGACCTTTGGAGGGTATATCCTGTGTGGTATGGACGGTATTATATATATATATATATATATATATATATATATATATATATATATATATATATATATACTGTAGGTATAGATATATATTTTACCAAAATATAATCATATCTATTTATATAAATGTTTTTTTAAGAATAAATAGAACATATTATTCTATGTGAAGAACATTGGAATGTAAAATATTTATATTTCATGTCGGGTTGAATAAACAAGATCGGGTTAGCACTCGAGTATGGGTGTTAGGTTCTTTTTTTGTGTTTTTTTTGTTAAAGGGACACTGAACCCAAATTTTTCTTTCATGATTCAGATAGAGCATGCAATTTTAAGCAACTTTCTAATTTACTCCGATTATCAATTTTTCTTCGTTCTCTTGCTATCTTTATTTGAAAAAGAAGGCATCTAAGCTTTTTTCTTGGTTCAGGACTCTGGACAGCACTTGGTGGATGAATTTATCAACCAATCAGCAAGGACAACCCAGGTTGTTCACCAAAAATGGGCCAGCATCTAAACTTACATTCTTGCATTTCAAATAAAGATACCAAGAGAATAGAGAAAATGTAATAATAGGAGTAAATTAGAAAGTTGCTTAAAATGTAATGCTCTATCTGAATCACAAAAGAAAAAATTGGATTCAGTGTCCCTTTAAGTTTGTCCGCTTCATTGCCTTTAATGGGAGAATATAATATTCAAAGTTCCACTTTTTACTTTCAACTCATAATACGAGTGCAAAAAGCCTCTGGCTAGCGAAGAACATGGGAGATGTGAGCGGGAGTGCTAAATAGCACTTCACTCGTAATTTAGGCCATAGTGTATTATGCCTTTTTAGGGGCTGTCTTCTCATCAATCCCCTAAAAGACAAATGTCTAAAACTTCAGTAAGGTGCGCTAATAAAAGCTTATTGAGAGCAATAACAATCCTTATAATTAACATCCACTATATAAATAACTGTATTGTGCAGTAAATAAACATAAAAAATCACTTATACGATAAATATATATGATAAGTATATGTTATATATTGAAACACAGTAAAATATCTAAAAGCACGCTGGCCAGCAGAATATAGGTTATAAAAAAAATATATAAAAAGAGAGTCACTCGATATTCAGATCAGCAATATCCACTGAGAGTCATTTAAACTTCATTGATAGATTGCATAAAGAGTCCAAATTTATCCAAAAAAGTAGTAATTAGTGAAGAAAAGTAACTATGCAAAAGTTGTTTGTAAAATCAACCCCTAGTCGGATTCTTCAGGTGTTGTGGAGTATTTCATCAACGCAAACAAATAGTAATATGCAACTAATAATGCAATAATAAGATGCTCTGACACATTTATTTGCCCTTTTATTTTACTTTAAAGGGACAGTAAAGTAAAAAAGAAACTCATGATTCAGACAGAACATGCAATTTTACACAGCTTTCCAACTATACAATTTGCTTCATTTTTTTTTAGTTTCCTTTGTTAAAAAGCATACCTAGGCAGGCTTTGGAGCAGCAATGCACTACTGGGATCTATCTTCTGATTGGTGACTACACATATCTGCTTCTTGTCATTGGCTCAACTGATGCATTTGTCCCAGCAGTGCATTGCTTCAACCAAGGATATGAATAGAACAATGCAAATTAAATTGAAGTAAATTGGAAACTTGTTTAAAAATTGTATGCTCTGTCTAAACCACGAAAGAATACGTTTAGGTTTTATGTCCCTTTATGTACGGGTTGCTGTGCTGTAGCCCAGAATAGTCTTGGTTTCAAATTGCATTAAAGGCCTCAAATAAAAATGAAATAGATCTGAATAAGCATTATTGGATCGATATCACAGAACAATGCTTAACTCAATTAAGAGAGAGTGAGCTAGACATCCCTTTTTTTTTTTACTTCACACACGCACACAAAAAAATGTTTGGCACAACAGAAATAACATCACGTTAGATTTTTTTTTTAAAAAGTACCAAATACATCTGTAGCAATCAGCAGACTGTAGTTCTGAGTCATTCTCTGTTCTTCTTTTCTCATTGTTGGGAAATACTCCTGGTTATTTTTGTTAATGTCTGCTCAGTGCATGACAAGCGTTTCCAGTTGCAGGGGCTATATAAATAAATCCAGGTCAATACAATATAAGCATGATGTATAGGATGAAATGGTCTCTATGTAGGGCATACTAAATTACTGTTCTGTTTCAGATCTCTATATAATACTATATAGTACCCCAAAGAACTATAAAGCGCGCTGTCTGTTTTAATTAAAAAAGGACAAATCCTTGGCAAGCTCAGTCATGATGATGCTTAATATACAAATAATACACCTTGGCTAACACTGGTATTTGTGTACTAGATCATTTCAACCCTCTGTAGCAGACAAGATTTAAAGGGACAGGAAACCCCAAATTTGTCTTTCATGATTCAGAGAATACAATTTTAAAAAAAGTTTCCAATTTACTTCTATAATCAAATTTGCTTTGTTCTAATTTGTGTTGAAGAGATTTCTAGATAGGTGGCGTGCACGTGTCTGGAGCACTGCATGACAGAATATAGTGCTGCCCTCTAGTGCTCTTGTTAATGTATAACATTGTAGCAAAACTAAGTGCTGCCGATATGTGCACTCTCTTGAACTTACCCTCCTGCTTTTTAACAAAGGATAACAAGAAAATGAAGAAAATTTGATAATAGAAGTGCATTGTGAAAGTTGTTTAAAATTGTATGTTCTATTTGAATCATGAAAGAAAAATGTTGCGTTTTATGTCCCTTTAAGGGCATAAAAGTATAAAAAAAAATATTTTTTTCTCTCTTTGTTTTTAATACTGCAAAGGACTTTGTAAAAGTCGTATTCCACTGCACAATGCATTGTTGTTGCTGTGAAGGACATAACCAATCAGGAATGGCATGTTTATATATCCACCAATCACACTCTGTGTACTGCTCAGGAAGTATGTAGGTGTTTAATCCCTTTGTAGGCATTTAATTTCCAATGAAAATGCTAATTTTTACACTTAAATCTGCAAACTCTCTAGGGATTAATAGCTTCTGCTCCTTCTGACTTAGATTATTCCCTTATTTCATTTTTTTATTTTACAAATATAAGTTTAAGTGCACTACACAAAAAATGCACTAGGGTGCGCTGTGTTTCTAATTATTGCTCTCGCTGTGCTAGGAGTCGTGTATGATTCAGTAATGCTGAAGCACCAATGTACATGTGGAGACAACAGCAATCACCCAGAGCATGCTGGGAGAATCCAGAGCATCTGGTCTCGTTTACAGGAGAGAGGATTGCGTAATAATTGTGAAGTAAGTCCCATTATTTGCAAGCTCATGTGAACTCTGTGATGTTGTAATCAAAGTATGAATTGTATGCTTTTGAATTACATTAGAATACAACTTTTCAAAATAGAGGGACCTTTAGGGCAGCATATATTATTAAAATTGTATAACTATATTCTACATAACTCATTTAGTTAGGATCAAAAATTATATTAAATGTAAAACCATGAGTGTCTCTGTCTGCTATTTCACTTTTATATTTTCTTTTGGGAAATATTCAACACAGCTTTTAGAGGATTAAAATTCAGATTTAAGATAATTTACTTGTTGGAATCCGGTTGTTCTACTGCACGGTGTGAAACAATGCTCTGTAGTCCTCTTTTTCAGATTAGTAATTACAATTATTTTAATTTTTTTGTTCCTAAATACTACAATAAAGCAGGTAACTGAATGTTTCTGTATCCTTAAAATGGCATTGTAGCCTTTGTTTCTTTTAAGAGTTATGGGAGCAGTTCTTCTAAGCCAGTGTTTCCCAACTCCAGTCCTAAGGACCCATTGCAGGCCACATATTCATTATATCTTAACTAGAGCACAGGTGAGCTGATCAGCTGATAGGTGAGATGATTATTTCACCTGTGCTCTAGTTAAGATATAAAGAATATGTGGCCTGAAACACTGTTCTAAGCCAATGAGCATCAGTATAAAGCAAACAACTGAAATCGCTATAGTAGTCTGAATTTAAATACTTTTTAGTCATTTTTAACTTCTGCTCTTTCATACAAATGATCAAATGTTTGCATACAGTGCCCCTTTAACCCCTTCATACTGGGGTGCAAGTGCTTAGATTAAGTATTTGACATTGTAAGAACAGTGGCTTGGTTTAATGGGAAGGAAACTCTCGGGATCCCTATAAATGTTACCTTGTATACCGCCTATGTTTATAGCGCTGCAGAATCTAATAATAGGAAAGTCAAAATTAACTTTGCAGGATTCATATAGAGCATACAATATTTAGACACTTTTAAATTTACTTCATTTTTCAAATGTGCTTTGTTTCTTGGTGTCCCTTGTTGAAAAAAGATACAGACATATCCTACACTAGTGGGAGCTAGCTGCTGATTGGTGCCTGCACACTTTTGTATCTTGTGATTGGCTAACTAGATGTGTTCACCTACCTGCCAGTAGAGCAATGTTGTTCCTCCAGCAAAGGAAAACAAGAGAATGAAGCAACTTTGATGATCGAAGCAAATTAAAAAGTTGTTAAAAATTGTATGTTCTATCCAAATCATGAAAGACAATGTTGGGGCTTCCTATCCCTTTAAGCTGTAGCATAGTAAATTCAGCCCTATAACTGATTGAATTATTTTTCTCTCTCATGTTATCTAGTGTATACGTGGCCGGAAAGCAACTCTGGAAGAGCTTCAGTCTGTACACAGCGAGACTCACGTTCTTCGTTACGGCACTAATCCTCTCAACAGACTTAAACTGGACGATCACAAGCTGGCAGGTAAGTTGGAACTTCTGCTAAGTTGGAACATAGAAACGCTGCCATAAATCTCAATTGATACACACATTGAGATGAGATTTTTTTTTTACAAACACTCGTTCAAGATCCTAGTACATATGACTGGTTTTCCAACTGTCAAATATAAAACTTATAAATGTTCACGAAATAGTTAGGACCATAATTTAAATTTTTAATCAATGATAGAAATTGATTTATAACTCTAAATTTCTATGGAAATGCTTATTTATTTAAAGTGACAGTAAACACCTTTCCTTCTTAAATTAAGGAGAGTCCACGGCTTCATTCCTTACTTGTGGGAATACAGAACCTGGCCACCAGGAGGAGGCAGAGACACCCCAGCCAAAGGCTTAAATACCTCCCCCACTCCCCTCGTCCCCCAGTCATTCTTTGCCTTTCGTCACAGGAGGATAGCAGAGAAGTGTCGAAAGATTCTGAGTAGTCTCTTATGGAGGGTAGTACCCTTCGGTATGGGACTGCAGTTTTAAGTAGTCTTGTCAGCCTCTCAGTGAGAGCATTGACGAATGTTAGGGTCTGGAGATGCAGGGAGAGTCTTTCTGCAAAACCATCCAGACTTGTATTAACAGCTCCTAAGCAATCAGTGTTGACGAGTTTCACTGCCTGCTTCTATCACTCAAGTCCATGTCAGGTGCAATGCTACAAGACTGTCAAACTTGAGAGGCTGTGTGTCTGTTCCACGGCAGTGATTCCTGTAAGATCGTTTCATTTTATACTCATTTTAATATCTCCGGAAGGGGATTATTGAACAGGGGGGATTTACGCATAATTTACTTTATTATGTTTTATGCTGCTAAATGTGTGAGATGAGGCTCGGGCAAATGTTGGAACATTAAGGTTTTACTTTCGTTTTTGGATAACTGCGTGGCCTGTTAGGTTTGGCGTGCTTATTCCAGGAGCAGGGGCGGTCCTGCATGACACTCCTCGTGACCGGGTGTGGTCGCATTGATTTCCTCTTTCCTGACCATACGGTTTTCAGGAGACGAAGCGGTTTCTCTATGGAGCCTGGGTCATAGGAGGTGGTGAGTGCCCCAGCCATTCGGAGTATAAAGGTGCTATTTATCTTTTCTATAGTCCATCTTAAAAGTGCAAGCTATGGAGGACTCTGATACATTAGAGTGTACTCCTTCTTTACCAATATCTAATACCTGCTTTTATTGTGAGGAGGCTATGGTATACCCGCCTGCTCAATTATGTTCCACATGCCTTGATAAAGTACTTATATCTAAGAAAACCAAGATGTTTAGTACCACTGAGCCTTCCACCTCTGAGGGTGCTCCGTCCCATGAGGTGCGTTCCCTGCTGTCATCTCCTATTACACATGCAGTTTCCCATTGCACTGCTAATCCTCCTTCTTACTGCCAGACTTTACTGATCAGCTACAAACTGCAGTTTCTGCGGCCTTCAGTGCTTTACCTCGCCCTGCTAAGCGCAAGCGAATGGTCAAATATTGCTATCCTTCCCTGGGTTCATCTATCAACTTGTTGGATTTATCTGATACAAGATCCGCTGATGAGGACGCCTCTGATACTTCAGAGGATGCTCTTTCTGGGTCGGAATCTGCTACCTCTAAACTACCGGCTGTGGAGGAACCAGACTTAAGATTTAGGATAGAGCATTTACGCTTTCTGTTAAAAGAAGTGTTGGCTACTTTAGAGGTTCCACAACCTAAATTACCTGAGGAACCTTCTATTCCTAAGCTTGATAAGGTTTATGAGGACAGGATGGTGCCACAGACTTTCCTGGTTCCCGTAAAGATGGCAAATATTATTAAGAATGAATGGGAGAGACTTGGATCTTCTTTTTCCCCTTCTTCCTTTAAAAAATTGTTCCCGGTTCCGGACTCTCAATTAGAGTTATGGGGTTCCGTCCCTAAGGTGGATGGAGCTATCTCCAAGCTTGCTAAGCGCACTCCTGCTTGAGGATAGTTCATTGTTTAAGGAGCCCATGGATAAGAAGCTAGAAACTCTGTTAAGAAAGATGATTCAGCACACAGGATATTTATTTTAACCTGCTGCGGCGGTTGCTGTGGTGGCTGGACAAGATTTTGACAAGATCCAGGAAATAATTAAGGCATTAAGGGTAGCTAGTTCTTTTATTTGTGATGCCGATATGCAGATCATTTGCCTGAATGCCAAGATATCAGGTTTTTCTGTTCTAGCCCATAGGGCACTCTGGCTGAAGGCTTGGTTTGCGGACATGACATCAAAATCTAGATTACTTTCCCTTCCATTTAAGGGAAAGATTCTTTTCGGTCCAGGCCTGGATTCAATCATATCCACAGTCACTGGGGGCAAAGGTGTCTTTCTACCGCAGGATAAGAAGAATAAACCTAAAGGACAGGGTCCTAATTTTCGTCCCTTTTGTTCGGATTAATCCCAAAACCAGCAGCCCTCCGCGAAGCCTGAGCAGTCCAAGGGAACTTGGAAACTGTCTCAATCTTGGAATAAATCCAAGCAGAACAAGAAGCCCGCCGAAACAAAATCAGCATGAAGGGGCGGCCCGCGATCCGTTGCTGGATCGTGTTGTGGGCAGACTAGCTCTCTTTGTGGAGACTTGGCTTGGGGACGTACAAGACCCTTGGGTTCTGGAGGTCATCGCACAAGGTTACAGGATAGGTTTCAAATCTCATCCACCCAGGGGCAGATTCCTCTTATCAAACCTATCTTCAAGACCAGAAAAACGAGAAGCTTTTCTAGGGTGCGTAAGGGATCTCTTCTCCCTGGGAGTAATTGTGCTGGATCCTCTAGCAGAGAGAGGTCTGGGGTACCACTCAAACCTTTTTGTGGTGCCAAAGAAGGAGGGTACGTTTCGCCCGATTCTGGACCTAAAGTGCATAAACAAGTTCCTGTCAGTCCCATCGTTCAAGATATATACGATAAGGTCCATTCTGCCCTTAGTTCAAGAGGGACAGTTCATTACTACAATAGACTTGAAGGATGCTTACCTTCATGTGCCAATACACAAGGATCACTTCAAGTTCTTAAGATTTGCGTTTCTGGACCAGCACTTCAAATTTGTTGCTCTTCCATTTGGTCTAGCTACTGCCCCAAGAGTCTTTTATGAAGGTTCTGGGGGCTCTACTTGCGGTGGCGAGATCCAGAGGTATTGCAGTAGCGCCATACTTGGACGACATCCTGGTTCAGGCTCCGTCCTGTCGGCTGGCAGAGGACCATTCAAGAGCTCTTTTACTTCTTCTTCAATCTCATGGATAGAAGATAAACTTAGGAAAGAGTTCTCTGGTTCCCAGTACCAGGGTGGAATTCCTGGGTACGATAATAGATTCCATATCAATGAGAATATTTCTTACAGACCAGAGACGTTACAAAATTACTTCCAATTGTCTTGCCCTCCAGACCTTCTTAAGGCCCTCTGTAGCCCGGTGTATGGAGGTAATTGGACTCATAGTGTCCAGCATAGATGTTATCCCATTCGCCAGAATCCATCTCAGACCTCTTCAGCTGTGCATGCTGAGGCAGTGGAATGGCGACCACTCGGATCTGTCTCAACAGATTTCTCTGGACAACTGGTCGAGAGAATCGCTCTCTTGGTGGCTCTGTCCAGATCACCTGTCCCAAGGGACATCCTTATTGAGACCATCTTGGGAGATTGTGACTATGGACGCAAGTTTATCCGGATAGGGAGCTGTTTGGGGTGCCAGGAAGGCACAGGGTCTGTGGACTTGAGAGGAATCTCTCCTCCCAATCAATATTTTGGAACTTCGAGCGATCTGCAATGCTCTGAAGGCATGGCCTCTTCAGGATTTATCCCAGTTTATCATATTCCAATAAGACAACATAACCTTGGTGGCTTACATCAACCATCAGGGGGGAACGAGGAGCTCCCTAGCAATGAGGGAAGTATCTCTGATTCTGGAATGATCGGAGGCCCACAACTGCTTGCTGTCAGCGATCCACATTCCGGGTGTGGACAACTGGGAAGCGAATTTTCTCAGCAGACAATCGTTTCATCCGGCGGAATGGTCTCTCCATCCTGAGGTGTTTGCGGAGATTTCCAACAGATGGGGGATGCCGAGATAGATCTTATGGCGTCCCCACTCAATACCAAATTACCCAGATATGGGTCGCAGTCCAGGGATCCACAAGCAGAGCTGATAGATGCATTAGCAGTGCCTTGGAGGTTACAACTCCTCCCTCGTGTAGTGGCCCATATCAAGCTGGAGCAAGCTTCGGCTATTCTAATTGCTCCTTTGTGGCCGCGAAAGATGTGGTTTGCGGACTTGGTGGGGATGTCGTCATCTCCTCCATAGAAGATACCTTGTCGCAGGGATCTGCTGGAACAGGGTCCTTTTGTTCATCAGAATCTAGATTCTCTGAGGCTGACTGCGTGGAGATTGAACGCTTAGTCCTAGGCAAGAGAGGTTTTTCTGAGAGAGTGATTGATACTCTCATTCAAGCCAGAAAGCCAGTCACCCGTCACATCTATCAAAAGGGGTGGAAGACCTACTTATTCTGGTGTGAAGAGCGTGGATTTCCCTGGCATAAGGTCAAGATGTCCAGGATTCTTTCCTTTCTCCAAGATGGTTTGGAGAAGGGATTTGCTGCTAGTACCTTAAAAGGACAGATTTCTGCGCTTTCTGTGTTATTGCACAAGAGGCTTGCTGAGCTTCCTGATGTACATTCTTTTGTTCAGGCTCTGTCTAAAATCAGGCCTGTGTTTAGACCTACCGCTCCTCCCTGCAGAGAGCTCCGTTTGAGCCTATGCATTCGGTTGACATTAAATTACTATCTTAGAAGGTTCTCTTTCTACTGGCTATTGCTTCGGCACGCAGAGTTTCTGAGATGGCTGCTTTGCAATGTGAGCCCCCTTACCTAGTATTCAATGCTGATAAGGCTGTTCCTCGTACTGGGTCAGGTTTTCTTCCTAAGGTTGTTTCAGATCACAACATCAATCAGGAAATTGTTGTTCCTTCCTTGTGTCCTAACCCTTCTTCTTCGAAGGAGTGGTTACTTCATAATTTGGATGTGGTTCGGGCCTTGAAGTTCTATCTTCAAGCTACTAAGGAATTTAGAGAGACTTCTTCTTTGTTTGTTGTCTATTCTGGGAAGCGTAAGGGGCAGAAAGCCTCATCCACTTCCTTATCTTTTTGGTTGAGGAACATTATTCGCTTAGCATATGAAACAGCGGGACATAAGCCTCCTCAGAGGATTAAGGCTCATTCAACTAGAGCTGTGGCTTCCTCTTGGGCCTTTAAGAATGAGGCCTCTATGGAGCAAATTTGTAAGGCGGCTACCTGGTCCTCCTTACATACCTTTTCAAAATTTTACAAGTTTGACGTTTTTGCTTCGGTTGAAGCATCTTTTGGGAGAAAGATTTTGCAGGCTATGGTGCCCTCAGATTAGGGTCCGCCTCTCCTTTTTTACCCTCCCGTTTCATTCAATGACCTCTAAAGCTTGGGTATATCTTTCCCACAAGTAAGGAATGAAGCCGTGGACCCTCCTCATATTAAGAAGGAAAACATTAATTATGCTTACTAGATAATTTCCTTTCCTTCTGTATGAGGAGAGTCTATGGCCCCCGCCCGTTTTCTCCGTTGGGCAGACCTAAATTTTTGTTATTCTTCTGGCACCTTTTGTACCCTGATATTTCTCCTATTGTTCCTTGTTCCCTTGGCAGAATGACTGGGGGATGAATGGAGTGGGGGAGGTATTTAAGCCTTTGGCTGGGGTGTCTTTGCCTCCTCCTGATGGCCAGGTTCTGTATTTCCACAAGTAAGGAATGAAGCCATGGACTCTCCTCATACAGAAGGAAGGGAAGTTATCTGGTAAGCATAATTTATGTTTTTGAGTTAAATATAAAATGTTTTGTTATTCATAGTAAAACAACTTTGCATTGTATTTTTATTGTTAATTTCGCCCCTTTTTCATGTAATTTAGCTCTGAAAATTATGAATTTTCTAAATTTCAGAGCTGGAATTGCATACTGCAGACTTCTCAAGGTTAAACCTGATACATATCTTTTCCTAATTGACTTAAAATGTTTGTTCTAAAAATGTTTAGATTTGACTGCTGTTATTCTACAACTAGACTACAAATTAAATGGTGTTTAGTGTCCCCTTTTATGGACATAAAGGGGCAATAATTAAATGTTGTTCTAAAGCATTTTCTTATAGCACTATTGTTGCACATATCGGGCCAGATTAAAAGTGGCACGCTATTTAGCGCTTTTGCTTGAGCGCAAACACCAGCAGAAGTAAACTTGTAACACACGCAGGTTACCACACATATTACAAGTTCAAAGTAAATAGTTTGCGCATGTGCTAAATCCGATACACTCTAACTTCAGGACTTCGGAAAATGCAACTACGCTAGCTTCTCCTCATAGGGGTAGACTTAACAAGGGCCAAATGGCCCTTGTTTCCGTGCGAGTCTTCCGGTCCGCTGGAAACAGCAGTTTTGAAGCAGCGGTCTAAACACTGCTGCTCCATAACTTGTCTGCTGCCTCTGAGACTGCGGTCTTCAATCCGCCCGATCCTATACGATCGGGCTGATTGACACCCCCTGCTAGCAGCTGATTGGCTGTGAATCTGCAGGGTGCGGCATTGCACAAGCAGTTCTGGTGAACTGCTTGTGTAATGATAAATGCCGACAGCGTATGCTGTCGGCATTCAACGATGTCTGTCGGACATGATAAGCTACAGCGTATCATGTCGGACAGACATTGGTAAATCTTCCCCATAGACTTCAATGCAGCACGCTGATAAAAGAAAAGCCTAACACTTATCACTTGCACGCTAACTCGACCGCATTTAACCAAGTGCGCTAAACCCAATGTGAGTTATGAATATTTTACATTCCAATGTTCTTCACATAGAAGAAAAAGTTATTTTTATTTTTAAATAGATATTTCTATATATATTTTTGTTAAAAATGTTTTTAAATATATAGCTATGCCTGATGCCTATATATTTATATGAATATATATATATGTATAATATATATATAGGTATAGATATATATTTATTTAAAAATACAAAGAACATTTTTCCCTATGTGAAGAACACTGGAATGAAAAATATTTACAGTAAATACACATTAAAACACTATCGGCTAGATTACAAGTTTTGCGGTAAGAGCTGCTCGGTTCTAACTTGCAAGTTATTGCCACCGCTCACCTCCGTATAGCGCTGCTATTACAGGTTTACAAATACCCGGCGTTAGCAGGCAAGAAGTGAGCTTTGAGCAAAACTGAGCTCCATACCGCACTCCAATACCAGCGCCGCGGTGAGCTGGCTTTACGTGCTTGTGCACGATTTCCCCATAGACATCAATGGGGAGAGCCGGCTAAAAAAAAGCCTAACACCTGCAATAAAGGAGCGTAAAGCTCCGTAACACAGCCCCATTGATTCCTATGGGGAAATAAAAGTTATGTTTACACCTAACACCCTAACATAAACCCTGTGTCTAAACACCCCTAATCTGCCGCCCCTGACATCGCCGACACCTACATTACACTTATTAACCCCTAATCTGCCGCCCCGACACTGCCACCACCTACCTACACTTATTATCCCCTAATCTGCCGCCCCGACATTGCCGCCACCTATATTACACTTATTAACCCCTAATCTGCCTCCCACAATGTTGCAGCCACCTACATTAAAGTTATTAACCCCTAATCCGCCGCCCCCTACACCGCCGCCACCTACATTACAGTTATTAACCCCTAATTTGCCGTCCCCAACGTCGCCGCCACTATACTAAAGTTATAAGCCCCTAAACCTAACCCTAACACCCCCTACTTTAATATAATTAAAATAAATAAAATAAAAAATTCCTATCATTAACGAAATAATACCTATTTAAAACTAAATACTTACCTGTAAAATAAACCCTAAGCTAGCTATAATATAACTAATAGTTACATTGTATCTAGCTTAGGTTTTATTTTTATTTCACAGGTAAGTTTGTATTTATTTTAACTAGGTAGACTAGTTACTAAATAGTGAACTATTTACTAACTACCTAGCTAAAATAAATATAAATTTACCTGTAAAATAAAACCTAACTTGAGTTACACTAACACCTAACATTACACTACAATTAAATAAATTACATTAATTAAATCCAATTAACTAAATTACAAAAAAAAATAAACACTAAATTACACAAAATAAAAAATAAATTATCAGATATTTAAACTAATTACACCTAATCTAATAGCCCTATCAAAATAAAAAAGCCCCCCCAAAATAAAAAAAAACCTAGCCTAAACTAAACTACCAATAGCCCTTAAAAGGGCCTTTTGCGGGGCATTGCCCCAAAGAAATCAGCTCTTTTACCTGTAAATAAAAATACAAACAACCCCCCAACAGTAAAACCCACCACCCACACAACCAAACCCTCCAAATAAAATCCTAACTAAAAACCTAAGCTCCCCATTGCCCTGAAAAGGGCATTTGGATGGGCATTGCCCTTAAAAGGACATTTAGCTCTTTTCCGCCCAAACCCTAAGCTAAAAATAAAACCCACCCAATAAACCCTTAAAAAAACCTAACACTAACCCCCGAAGATCCACTTACTGTTTTTGAAGACCCGACATCCATCCTCAACGAAGCGGCAGAAGTCCTCATCGAAGCCGGCAGAAGTCTTCATCCATCAGGCGTGGAGCGGTTCCATCTTCAAGACATCCGGCACGGAGCATCCTCTTCTTACCACGGCATCTGAAGAATGAAGATTCCTTTAAGTGACGTCATCCAAGAGGGTGTCCCTTGAATTCCGATTGGCTGATAGAATTCTATCAGCCAATCGGAATTAAAGGTGAATAGAATGCGACCTCAATCCTATTGGCTGATTGGATCAGCCAATAGGATTGAAGCTTAATCCTATTGGCTGATTGCATCAGCCAATAGGATTTTTTCACCTTTAATTCCGATTGGCTGGTAGAATTCTATCAGCCAATCGGAATTCAAGGGACGCCATCTTGGATGACGTCACTTAAAGGAACCTTCATTCTTTAGTCGCTTTGGAAAGAAGAGGATGCTCCGCGCCGGATGTCTTGAAGATGGAGCCGATCCACGTCGGATGGATAAAGACTTCTGTCGGCTTGGATGAAGACTTCGGCCCGCTTGGATGAAGACTTCTGCCGGCTTCGATGAGGACTTCTGCCGCTTCATTGAGGATGGATGTCGGGTCTTCAAAAACTGTAAGTGGATCTTCGGGGCTTAGTGTTAGGTTTTTTTAAGGGTTTATTGGGTGGGTTTTATTTTTAGCTTAGGGTTTGGGCGGAAAAAGAGCTAAATGCTCTTTTAAGGGCAATATCCATCCAAATGCCCTTTTCAGGGCAATGGGGAGCTTAGGTTTTTTAGTTAGGATTTTATTTAGAGGGTTTGGTTGTGTTGGTGGTGGGTTTTACTGTTGGGGGGTTGTTTGTATTTTTATTTACAGGTAAAAGAGCCCGCAAAAGGCCCTTTTAAGGGCTATTGGTAGTTTAGTTTAGGCTTGGTTTTTTTTTTGGGGGGGGGGGGCTTTTTTATTTTGATAGGGCTATTAGATTAGGTGTAATTAGTTTAAATATCTGATAATTTATTTTTTATTTTGTGTAATTTAGTGTTTATTTTTTTTTTGTAATTTAGTTAATTGGATTTAATTAATGTAATTTATTTAATTGTAGTGTAATGTTAGGTGTTAGTGTAAGATAGGTTAGGTTTTATTTTACAGGTAAATTTGTATTTATTTTAGCTAGGTAGCTAGTAAATAGTTACCTATTTAGTAACTAGTCTACCTAGTTAAAATAAATACAAACTTAGCTGTAAAATAAAAATAAAACCTAAGATAGATACAATGTAACTATTAGTTATAGTGTAGCTAGCTTAGGGTTTATTTTACAGGTAAGTATTTAGTTTTAAATAGGAATTATTTAGTTAATGATAGGGATTTTTTATTAGATTTATTTTAATTATATTAAAGTAGGGGGTGTTAGGGTGAGACTTTGGGTTAGGTTTAGGGGTTTATAACTTTAGTATAGTGGCGATGACGTTGGGGGGCGGCAGATTAGGGATTAATAATATTTAACTAGTGTTTGCAATGAGGGAGTGCGGCGGTTTAGGGGTTAATATATTTATTCTAGTGGGGCCGATGTCCGGAGCGGCAGATTAGGGGTTAATAATTTTATTTCAGTGTTTGCGATGCGGGAGGGCCTCAGTTTAGGGGTTAATAGGTAGTTTATGGGTATTAGTGTACTTTTTAGCACTTTAGTTAAGAGTTTTATGTTCCTGCGTTGTAGCATAAAACCCATAACTACTGACTTTCAGTTTACGTTATGGATCTTGTAGTTTTAGTCTGTACCGCTCACTTTTTGGCCTCCCAGGCAAACTCGTAATACCGGCGCAAAGGAAGTCCCAATGAAAAAGGACTTTAGGAAAGCTGCGGTAGTTATGTTGCGTTCTGGCCAAAAAAGTGTGCAAAAAACCTGCAAGACTCGTAATATCAGCGGTAGTGAAAAAAAGCCTTAACGCTCCTTTTTCACCCATACCGCAAAACTCGTAATCTAGCCGATTATTAAGTATTAAAATTGAATAAAAAATAGTTTTATGTTTAATGGTATTTGACTTGAAAGGGCTCCAAAGTGTATGTGTATATATATATATATATATATATATATATATATTATATGTGTGTGTGTGTGTATATATATATATATATATATATATATACATACATACATATGTATTCACACACATGTACAGTGGATATAAAAAGTCTACACACCCCTGTTAAAATGTCAGGTTTCTGTGATGTAACAAAATGAGACAAAGATAAATCATTTCAGAACTTTTTCCACCTTTAATGTAACCTATAAACTGTACAACTCAATTGAAAAACAAACTGAAATGTTTTAGGTAGAGGGAAGAAAAAATCTAAAAAAATAATATGGTTGCATAATACTTTGCTGAAGCACATTTTGATTTTATTACAGCACTCAGTCTTTTTGGGTATGAGTCTATCAGCATGGCACATTTTGACTTGGCAAAATTTGCCCACTGTTCTTTGTAAAAACACTCCAAATCTGTCAGATTGCGAGGGCATCTCCGGTGCACAGCCCTCTTTAGATCACCCCACAGATTTTCGGATTCAGGTCTGGGCTCTGGCTGGGCCATTCCAAAACTTTAATCTTCTTCTGGTGAAGCCATTCCTTTGTTGATTTGGATGTATGCTTTGGGTCGTTGTAATGCTGAAAGATGACGTTCCTCTTCATGTTCAGCTTTCTAGCAGAAGCCTGAAGGTTTTGGGCCAATATTGACTGGTATTTGGAACTGTTCATAATTCCCTCTAGCTTAACTAAGGCCCCAGTTCCAGCTGAAGAAAAAAAGACCAAAGCATGATGCTGCCACCACCATGCTTCACTGTGGGTATGGTGTTCTTTTGGTGATGTGCAGTGTTGTTTTTGCGCCAAACATATCTTGGAATTATGGCCAAAAAGTTCAACCTTGGTTTCATCAGACCATAACACCTTTTCCCACATGCTTTTGGGAGACTTCAGATGTGTTTTTGCAAAATGTAGCCTGGCTTGGATGTTTTTCTTTGTAAGAAAAGGCTTTCGTCTTGTCACTCTACCCCATAGCCCAGACATATGAAGAATACGTGAGATTGTTGTCACATGTACCACACAGCCAGTACTTGCCAGATATTCCTACAGCTCCTTTAATTTTGCTCTAGGCCTCTTGGTAGCCTCCCAGACCAGTTTTCTTCTCGTCTTTTCATCAATTTTGGAGGGACATCCAGTTCTTGGTAATGTCACTGTTGCACCATATTTTCTCCACTTGATGATGACTGTCTTCACTGTGTTCCATGGTATATCTAATGCCTTGGAAATTCTTTTGTACCTTTCTCCTGACTGATACCTTTTAACAATGAGATCCCTCTGATGCTTTGGAAGCTCTCTGTGGATCATGGCTTTTGCTGTGGGATGCGACTAAGAAAATTTCAGGAAAGACCAACTAGAGCAGCTGAACTTTATTTGGGGTTAATCAGAGGCACTTTAAATGATGGCAGGTGTGTGATGACTCCTATTTATCATGATTTTGAATGTGATTGCTTAATTCTGAACACAGCTACAACTCCAGTTATAAGATGCAACCACATTATTTTAGTTTTCTTCCCTCCACCTAAAATATTTCAGTTTGTTTTTCAATGGAGTTGTACAGGTTATAGGTTACATTAAAGGTGGAAAACGTTCTGAAATGATTTATCTTTGTCTCATTTTTTTACTTCACAGAAACCTGACATTTTAACAAGGGTGTGTAGACTTTTTATATCCACTGTATATACACACCCACATATATATGTGTGTGTATGTATATGTATGTATATGTATGTTTATATATATATATATATATATATATATATATATATATATGTGTATATAAATATATATATATATATATATATATATATATATATATATATATATATATATATATATATATATATATATATATTAGGGATGCACCGAAATGATCATTCTGGACCGAAACCGATACCAAAAATTCAGTGTGTGTGTTGCTGAAAGAACTTGTAGGCGGGAAAGCTCCAACAAATTGGTGTGGTCACTTGTACCGTAGGGCGTGATCTGCAGTGAAACTGGCGGAGCTCTACAAGGGAGGGCGTGGTTATAGCCAGACAACAATACGAGGTGGACATGTGTTTTGTTTTTGAGTGTAGTTATCCGTGCGATAGGCGTGGCTGCACCTGATCGTATCTCTGCCTAGTTCCTGGTTTGGGTCTCACACTGACCCATCAGATTATATGTCCGGAGCCCCAAATGGAGTCTGCCTGTCACCTATCACCAAGACCACCGGACTTAGCTACGACCTTACGTGCAAGGTGGTTGTAGAAAGTTACTGTGCTTTTTTGTATACACTGTCTGGTGGGTGCTAATTTTTACCAACTGTGTGCTAGCTTGGGGCTTATGCATATATAGTGTGCATGCATATTTGCCTCAGGCGAATAGAATGTCTATGCACAAGAGGCTGATTTGTGAGCACTGTATATAAGGCTTATACATATTCACTGTGTGTGCTTAGGGCTGTGTCTGATATTATCAAGTGTTTATAAACATGTTACTTATCCTCCTTTGAAAACTGTATTCAGAACTTTGGTTTCCTTCTAAAAAAAAAAAAAAAAAAAGGGCGCTGCTGGTTTCAAATATCATCATGTCATGGTACTTATGTGTGTGCTCTGTGTACCATGCCAGTGTTGTGCTGCTCACCTTATGCTAAGGATAGACATTTAACTCAATAGAACGGGAGGGCTGTACATTTTTAGCCATATTGGTCCTCTTTGGGCCGAAATTGGAATTGCACATTTTCGGCGGCCCAAATTTTGGTGCATCTCTAGTATTATTCTTTATTTAGTTCTGTGTAACAGAATCAGATTTAACCATTTTTTTATTTTTTTTTACCAATTGTCAAAATTAAGTATAGTCCTAGAAAACTATTATTATATGCAAAACAGTAAGTCAAGTAATGAACTCAAACAGCCGCTCTAAGCTGGCATCAAATTTGAAATATGCTACACAATAATTTTACCAATAATAAAAGGAAAAAACCCCGAAAATTTAAATAACCAAAAATGCCATTTTCGGCCAAAACTTTCTGCGGCCGAAATTTCGGTGCATCCCTTATATATATATATATATATATATATATATATAATATTTAGGCCTTTCCATTCAAACAACTTGTAATATACCATATACCTTTTAACCCTTATAAAATATTTTATTTATTATTTATATGAATAATTTTTATTAGATAGTGTATATATATATATATATATATACATGAGTGTAACAGTTTATTTTAATTTATTTATGTTTAGTACAACTTTTATTTTAGGTCTAATTCTTAACACAAGGTCTTAAGTTGCGCTAACCTGACAAGTGCAAATTCAGATTAGGTTAGGCGGTATGCTTTTTTTTTCAACTTGTAATACGAGTTAAAGTTAACATGGTCGTGATATTGCAACATCGCGACTACACTTACGTTAGTGCGCCTCTTATAATCTAGCGCATAGTTCTGTATAGCTAGTGCTGGATTGGCAATACATTAAACATGGTTGTGATTGGCAGCTGCACACATATACCACCCCTGGCAGTAGTGCAACAATAAAATGCTGTTACTTTTTAAATATATTGTTATTATGGCCTTTTAATATATATGTAGCATATTGCGTACACTACTATTCAATGTATTCTATTCACCTGCGGATGGTTTTTAAAATAACTGTTTTATTGTGGGTGGTTGGTGTTGGAATGGTGTTTTGTGGCCTGACTTTTAATTCTATTTTGTAACAGGTATTTTATCACAGAGGAGGTTTGTCATGCTGTCTTGTGGTGGACTTGGGGTAAGTGACAAAATAAGATTTTTATTATATTTTTCATAGATAAAATATTAGGCATTGTATGAAAAAGCACAAATAATTCACCTTACTGTTACTCACAAAGCAGCACATACCCTGCTTCTATAAATATATACATATATGTCTAACACATAGTAAAGTAGAAATATCTTCCCACACTTGAATTTACTACAAACCAAAGTGTAAGCGCAGCACCCAAATCCTCTGAAGCAGGTTTTGTTCTGTGTGCATGTTGCAGATGGGTCTCTGCAAAACCTTCCAGACAAATACAAACTTTCTACTATAACAGCATTACTTATTAACATGGTCCAAAATTCATTTTTATTGAGATTTTAATGCACATCAAAAGGCAGCTAGGTTTCGGGCTACACGCCCTTAATCATGCTCTTGATTAAGGGCGTGTGGCCGAAATGTAGCTGCCTTTGGCTATGCATTAAAACCTCAATAAAAAGGACTTTTGGTAAATTTGAATAAGTGGTGCTGTTGCAGTGGAATGTTCACACTTTCATATACTCAAAACCCCAATATTATCCCTGTCCATATGTGCAAGGGACCCATACATCTAACTGTGCTTATACAAATAGACAGAAACACATAATTATTATTTTGCTTTTATATCTCACAACCCTGCCCCTGTGTGAAAATGTGCATACACCCATATCCCAGCTCATACACACAAATGAACTGCCAAAGAGACTTTTATTAACTTAAATTCTTCTGGTATAATTGATCATTGTGTCAGTCAGCAATAGCTTTTAATGTGCACTTGACATACATCAATCCGTATGCTCTGAGCACCTGCATTCAGATATTGCACCTGATCTGAGAGTGAGCGTGTATTGTAAACCCAGGCACAGTTAAACAGTAACATCTTCTACTAGAAGCAGTTTTGCACATTTTTTTATTCTTTATAGTTAGTACGATAACATACCAGTATCTGTCTTTTTAAAATAGAGCATGAGATGTGTGTATAATCTTAGGCTGGAAAAATATCACTATAGTTTACCAGGGGAGAAAAATATTTTATAGTTCAGTCAGTGTTAAAGATAGGCAAAAGCCTAATTTCTTAATTGTCCTCTGCAATATCTTAATAGTCCATGACTAGTGGTAATTTCAGTCACTGCATAGCATGTATCTTTCTCTTGTAACACAGAATAATATTTCTAAAATACCTTTCAAATGTATGGCTTATTTTTATATAAAATATACACTACTTCTCGTAAAATATTAGCATATATATAATTTTCTGTATGATTTGTTCATTGTTAACACATGGTTTGGTTCCTAGAGGGCATATATTTCTGGCTTTTTATTTTTATATATCAGACACCGATATAAAATAGAGGGTACATCCTGTCCCTTCAAAATTTATCATTCATAGTTTACCACTCTATTCCAGTGAGTCCCAAAACTGATTCACCCACCGTCAGCAATGTGCCAGGCCGTATAAACCTCAGGGGATGATTGAGTTAAGGCCTCACACATGGGTTTGATTATCCCAGAATCCCCCAGGTTTTTCCGTGTCTCCTTTGTTATTTCCCTGGCGCTGACGCGACTCTGATGAAAACAAGATGTTTCACGGGAAATGAAAGAAGAAGAAGAAAAAAAATGATTAAATAAATTCCTTTCCAGTGCGTTTATTCCTAAAAACAAACCATAATTGAGATCAGAGACTCAAGCAGGCAAGGGCTTTCAGACTTGAAGCCTCACCCAAAATCATTAAATGTTTTATTCATATGCAGTTAATGTCCTAAGCTTGTCTCATTGTGATTCAGGGCCTAGGTGATCAGAGGAAGCTATGTGATATGAGCTATAAGAAATTCTTTGCAAAAATAAAATGACGAAAAGATCTCTACTTTGGAGGACACTATAGGCTAAAATTAAACATATCTATCTATCTATCTATCTATCTACACATATATACACAAGATATTCAAGATTTCCCCAAAATTTGCTTAACAATTTAAATCTGTAGATCATATGCAGTTTTCATTACACAGTAAATCACATGATAAATTGTAGCGCAAAACATTCAATCATTGGCCTTAAAAAAGCAAAATCTGCCATATGAGACTGAAATCAAAATGCAAAAAATGAAATTCTTTTACGTTCATGGATTGGATTCATATGGAAAATTGTACTTTTGTCACTAAGAATTAAACAATGTGTTTGTTGGCAACCTATATAGAGCGCCTTGACTCTTGGTTTCAAGATTTTTTCTAAATAATATTTAAATTGTATGGTGTTTTCTAATCTAAAACATATTATAGATATGTATAGGTACACATTTCAAGCTTGATTTTTTCAGTTTGGACAAGTGGAAGTATTATAGTTTTATGTGAAAAATGAGTTCCTTTAGTTTGCTTATTTCTTTTGCATTAAAGCATTAAATTGAAAAAAATAACACAGTTTATTAATTTTATGAGGCCTATTTATTAAAGGTCTGTCGGACCTGGTCCGACAGACCTCGCTGAATGCGGAGAGCAATGTGCTCTCTGTAATCGGCCGCCAACAGGGGGTTGTCAATCAACCCGATCGTACTTGATCGGGTTGAATTGTGGCGATCTCTGTCCGCCTCATCAGAGCAGGCGGACAGGGTTACGAAGCAGCGGTCTTTAGACCGCTGCTTCATAACTGCTGTTTCTGGCGAGTCTGCAGGCTCACCAGGAACACGGGCCCTCAAACTACATTCGGAGCTTGATAAATGGGCCTCTTTATCTCAATGGTTTGCAGGGAAAATATGTAGAGTGCTGGGATGAAAGAAATGTCAGTGAGGGTCTCTTCCAAACCATTACATGAGACATGCAAAATAATTTGTACAGGATTTTTTTGCACAGTTTTTAAATTTGAGGCCATTCCAAACCATCAGAAAAAATGTGGTATTCATTTTTATTTCTCCATAGTTACTTACCTGCTGTTTCCCAATAAAACCAAATTCAATCATAAAACACTTTTTCCTTGGGCTCTCACATGATTTTTGGAATTATTTATTCTGCAGCCTCAACCACTTAAGCACCTATTTTGGCCCAACTGGTGATGATTTTTTGTTTTATTAATGGTAGGTGCCACACAATCATTTGAGGTTAAAGTAAGGTCTCATGATTTAGGATAATGCATAGGTGGGCTTCTTTTTTTTTATTCCTGGATTTTATAAAATACATTTGGACTATGATCTTCTGGGTTTTCTAATTTTTGATTACAGCGACTACTGTACTATTAGGGACCCATATAAGGAATGGGAACCTTAGTTTTTGTTCATTTTTAATCTTTTTATGTTGTTAAGATACACTGCCATTAATATATATATGTATTATATATTACCTTTTTTAGTCTGTTTTGAACAGCATATCTTGGCTTTTCACTTTTCTTTTATTTCAATCTTGGTCCAACAGAGAATGTTCATTTTGTAGATTGTGATACTTTTTAATGGCCCAACAAAATCAAAGTTTTTTTATTCCGTAAGTTTTGAAGATCTCACAAGTCTCTTTATCAGATGTCGATATAAAGTTTTCTCATGTGCACAGTTCACAGTTGATTAAGCACAACTGAGGCCTAGTTTAGTTAGTTTCTGAAACATCTAACTAAAATACTATACATTGGTTGTTTTTGGAGGTTATAAAAATGTTAATCGAAATTTACTCAAAATGATATGAGGTTTGGTATTGCATTCTCATTGTTAACGCTAATGGCTTGGAATGATGCCCCTAGTTTTTAGAACGTTTACTGTGTTGCAAATGAGTTACTTGGGTTCAGTTGGCTGCCATGTTACTAATATAGTAGACCATTTTTTATATACTGTAAACCCAAGTTTTTCCTACATATTCCATTATCAGATGAACCTTAGAGCTAATGTCTGTGAAATGCATGAAATTATTTACAAATCTTAATCTGGAAGGTAATCCCTGAGCTACAACCTTCTTTTTATGACATTCTGCTTTCCATTTGCAGGTGGACAGTGACACCATCTGGAACGAGCTGCACTCCTCAAACGCAGCGCGCTGGGCAGCTGGCAGTGTTATAGAGCTGGCATTTAAAGTGGCCACACGTGAATTAAAAGTAAGAGAAAGTGTTTGTTTGATTCAATAGATATAAACGTGATGATCATAGGAATAGAGTATGAGCTGACAAATCCTGGGAGCCAGGAAGCGTTGGCTCTTAGAACTATGCCCCTGTCTTCTAATTTTTAGGTTATTTGAATTTTTTTTTTTTTTGCCTGGATCCTTAATGAGACAGAAATAGGTATTTGAAATGTACTGCACTGCAATTTTTTTATTATCTCTATTTAAGATTAAATATTTTCTTGTGGTTATGTAGAGTGCAAAATATCTAATCAGAATCATCTTTTCAATTTACATATATCAGCAGAAATTAACTGGTTATGTACGTGTGACACAGTTAGCCATGTGTATGCATGTTAGCCTCTTGCTCATCTTTCGAGTGCTAGTGATGTCAGTAACAGGTCAGTGGTGGCAGCATTAATAGGCAGTTGTGTGCAGAAAAGGTACAAACTTATAAGCAGTTGTGTGCACAAAAGGTACAACCTTATAGGCAGTTGTGTGCACAAAAGGTACAACCTTATAGGCAGTTGTGTGCACAAAAGGTACAACCTTATAGGCAGTTGTGTGAACAAAAGGTACAACCTTATATGCAGTTGTGTGCACAAAAGGTACAACCTTATAGGCTGTTGTGTGCACAAAAGGTACAACCTTATAGGCAGTTGTGTGCAGAAAAGGTACAAACTTATAAGCAGTTGTGTGCAGAAAAGGTACAAACTTATAAGCAGTTGTGTGCAGAAAAGGTACAAACTTATAAGCAGTTGTGTGCACAAAAGGTACAACCTTATAGGCTGTTGTGTGCACAAAAGGTACAACCTTATAGGCAGTTGTGTGCAGAAAAGGTGCAACCTTATAGGCAGTTGTGTGCACAAAAGGTACAACCTTATAGGCTGTTGTGTGCACAAAAGGTACAACCTTATAGGCAGTTGTGTGCACAAAAGGTACAACCTTATAGGCAGTTGTGTGCACAAAAGGTACAACCTTATAGGCAGTTGTGTGCAGAAAAGGTACAAACTTATAAGCAGTAGTGTGCACAAAAGGTACAACCTTATAGGCAGTTGTGTGCACAAAAGGTACAAACTTATAAGCAGTAGTGTGCACAAAAGGTACAACCTTATAGGCAGTTGTGTGCAGAGAAGGTACAACCTTATAGGCAGTTGTGTGCACAAAAGGTACAACCTTATAGGCTGTTGTGTGCACAAAAGGTACAACCTTATAGGCAGTTGTGTGCAGAAAAGGTGCAACCTTATAGGCAGTTGTGTGCACAAAAGGTACAACCTTATAGGCTGTTGTGTGCACAAAAGGTACAACCTTATAGGCAGTTGTGTGCAGAAAAGGTACAAACTTATAAGCAGTTGTGTGCAGAAAAGGTACAAACTTATAAGCAGTTGTGTGCACAAAAGGTACAACCTTATAGGCTGTTGTGTGCACAAAAGGTACAACCTTATAGGCAGTTGTGTGCAGAAAAGGTGCAACCTTATAGGCAGTTGTGTGCACAAAAGGTACAACCTTATAGGCTGTCGTGTGCACAAAAGGTACAACCTTATAGGCAGTTGTGTGCACAAAAGGTACAACTTTATAGGCAGTTGTGTGCACAAAAGGTACAACCTTATAGGCAGTTGTGTGCACAAAAGGTACAACCTTATAGGAAGTTGTGTGCACAAAAGGTACAACCTTATAGGCTGTTGTGTGCAGAAAAGGTGCAACCTTATAGGCAGTTGTGTGCACAAAAGGTACAACCTTATAGGTAGTTGTGTGCACAAAAGGTACAACCTTATAGGCAGTTGTGTGCACAAAAGGTACAACCTTATAGGCAGTTGTGTGCACAAAAGGTACAACCTTATAGGCAGTTGTGTGCACAAAAGGTACAACCTTATAGGCAGTTGTGTGCACAAAAGGTACAACCTTATAGACTGTTGTGTGCACAAAAGGTACAACCTTATAGGCAGTTGTGTGCACAAAAGGTACAACCTTATAGGCAGTTGTGTGCACAAAAGGTACAACTTTATAAGCAGTTGTGTGCAGAAAAGGTACAACCTTATAGGCAGTTGTGTGCACAAAAGGTACAACCTTATAGGCAGTTGTGTGCACAAAAGGTACAACCTTATAGGCAGTTGTGTGCACAAAAGGTACAACTTTATAAGCAGTTGTGTGCAGAAAAGGTACAAACTTATAAGCAGTTGTGTGCAGAAAAGGTACAAACGTATAAGCAGTTGTGTGCACAAAGGGTACAACCTTATAGACTGTTGTGTGCACAAAAGGTACAACCTTATAGGCAGTTGTGTGCACAAAAGGTACAACTTTATAAGCAGTTGTGTGCAGAAAAGGTACAAACTTATAAGCAGTTGTGTGCACAAAAGGTAGAACCTTATAGGCAGTTGTGTGCACAAAAGGTACAACCTTATAGGCAGTTGTGTGCAGAAAAGGTGCAAACTTATAAGCAGTTGTGTGCACAAAAGGTACAACCTTATAGACTGTTTTGTGCACAAAAGGTACAACCTTATAGGCAGTTGTGTGCACAAAAGGTACAACCTTATAGGGAGTTGTGTGCAGAGAAGGTGCAACCTTATAGGCTGTTGTGTGCACAAAAAGTTCAACCTTATAGGCAGTTGTTTGCACAAAAGGTACAACCTTATAGGTAGTTGTGTGCACAAAAGGTACAACCTTATAGGAAGTTGTGTGCACAAAAGGTACAACCTTATAGGCAGTTGTGTGCACAAAAGGTACAACCTTATAGGAAGTTGTGTGCACAAAAGGTACAACCTTATAGGCAGTTGTGTGCAGAGAAGGTGCAACCTTATAGGCTGTTTTGTGCACAAAAAGTTCAACCTTATAGGCAGTTGTTTGCACAAAAGGTACAACCTTATAGGCAGTTGTGTGCACAAAAGGTACAACCTTATAGGAAGTTGTGTGCACAAAAGGTACAACCTTATAGGCAGTTGTGTGCACAAAAGGTACAACCTTATAGGAAGTTGTGTGCACAAAAGGTACAACCTTATAGGCAGTTGTGTGCAGAAAAGGTACAAACTTATAAGCAGTTGTGTGCAGAAAAGGTACAACCTTATAGGAAGTTGTGTGCACAAAAGGTACAACCTTATAGGCAGTTGTGTGCAGAAAAGGTACAAACTTATAAGCAGTTGTGTGCAGAAAAGGTACAACCTTATAAGCAGTTGTGTGCACAAAAGGTACAACCTTATAGGCAGTTGTGTGCACAAAAGGTACAACCTTATAGGCAGTTGTGTGCACAAAAGGTACAACTTTATAGGCAGTTGTGTGCACAAAAGGTACAACCTTATAGGCAGTTGTGTGCACAAAAGGTACAACCTTATAGGCAGTTGTGTGCACAAAAGGTACAACCTTATAGGCCGTTGTGTGCACAAAAGGTACAACCTTATAGGCAGTTGTGTGCACAAAAGGTACAACCTTATAGGAAGTTGTGTGCACAAAAGGTACAACCTTATAGGCAGTTGTGTTCAGAAAAGGTACAACCTTATAGGCAGTTGTGTGCACAAAAGGTACAACCTTATAGGCAGTTGTGTGCACAAAAGGTACAACCTTATAGGCAGTTGTGTGCACAAAAGGTACAACCTTATAGGCAGTTGTGTGCAGAAAAGGTACAACTTTATAGGCAGTTGTGTGCAGAAAAGGTGCAACCTTATAGGCTGTTGTGTGCACAAAAAGTTCAACCTTATAGGCAGTTGTGTGCACAAAAGGTACAACCTTATAGGCAGTTGTGTGCAGAAAAGGTACAACCTTATAGGCAGTTGTGTGCACAAAAAGTACAACCTTATAGGTAGTTGTGTGCACAAAAGGTACAACCTTATAGGCAGTTGTGTGCACAAAAAGTACAACCTTATAGGTAGTTGTGTGCACAAAAGGTACAACCTTATAGGTAGTTGTGTGCACAAAAGGTACAACCTTATAGGCAGTTGTGTGCACAAAAGGTACAACCTTATAGGCAGTTGTGTGCACAAAAGGTACAACCTTATAAGCTGTTGTGTGCACAAAAGGTACAACCTTATAGGCAGTTGTGTGCACAAAAGGTACAACCTTATAGGCTGTTGTGTGCACAAAAGGTACAACCTTATAGGCAGTTGTGTGCACAAAAGGTACAACCTTATAGGCAGTTGTGTGCACAAAAGGTACAACCTTATAGGCAGTTGTGTGCACAAAAGGTACAACCTTATAGGCAGTTGTGTGCACAAAAAGTTCAACCTTATAGGCAGTTGTGTGCAGAAAAGGTACAAACTTATAAGCAGTTGTGTGCAGAAAAGGTACAAACTTATAAGCAGTTGTGTGCAGAAAAGGTACAAACTTATAAGCAGTTGTGTGCACAAAAGGTACAACCTTATAGGCAGTTGTGTGCAGAAAAGGTACAAACTTATAAGCAGTTGTGTGCAGAAAAGGTACAACCTTATAGGCAGTTGTGTGCACAAAAGGTACAACCTTATAGACTGTTGTGTGCACAAAAGGTACAACCTTATAGGCAGTTGTGTGCACAAAAGGTACAACTTTATAAGCAGTTGTGTGCAGAAAAGGTACAAACTTATAAGCAGTTGTGTGCACAAAAGGTACAACCTTATAGGCAGTTGTGTGCACAAAAGGTACAACCTTATAGGCAGTTGTGTGCACAAAAGGTACAACTTTATAAGCAGTTGTGTGCAGAAAAGGTACAAACTTATAAGCAGTTGTGTGCACAAAAGGTACAACCTTATAGACTGTTGTGTGCACAAAAGGTACAACCTTATAGGCAGTTGTGTGCACAAAAGGTACAACTTTATAAGCAGTTGTGTGCAGAAAAGGTACAACCTTATAGGCAGTTGTGTGCAGAAAAGGTGCAAACTTATAAGCAGTTGTGTGCACAAAAGGTACAACCTTATAGAATGTTGTGTGCACAAAAGGTACAACCTTATAGGCAGTTGTGTGCACAAAAGGTACAACTTTATAAGCAGTTGTGTGCACAAAAGGTACAACCTTATAGGGAGTTGTGTGCAGAGAAGGTGCAACCTTATAGGCTGTTGTGTGCACAAAAAGTTCAACCTTATAGGCAGTTGTTTGCACAAAAGGTACAACCTTATAGGCAGTTGTGTGCACAAAAGGTACAACCTTATAGGAAGTTGTGTGCACAAAAGGTACAACCTTATAGGCAGTTGTGTGCACAAAAGGTACAACCTTATAGGAAGTTGTGTGCACAAAAGGTACAACCTTATAGGCAGTTGTGTGCAGAAAAGGTACAAACTTATAAGCAGTTGTGTGCAGAAAAGGTACAACCTTATAGGAAGTTGTGTGCACAAAAGGTACAACCTTATAGGAAGTTGTGTGCACAAAAGGTACAACCTTATAGGCAGTTGTGTGCACAAAAGGTACAACCTTATAGGCTGTTGTGTGCACAAAAGGTACAACCTTATAGGCAGTTGTGTGCACAAAAGGTACAACCTTATAGGCAGTTGTGTGCACAAAAGGTACAACCTTATAGGCTGTTGTGTGCACAAAAGGTACAACCTTATAGGCAGTTGTGTGCACAAAAGGTACAACCTTATAGGAAGTTGTGTGCACAAAAGGTACAACCTTATATGCAGTTGTGTGCACAAAAGGTACAACCTTATAGGCTGTTGTGTGCACAAAAGTTACAACCTTATAGGAAGTTGTGTGCACAAAAGGTACAACCTTATAGGCAGTTGTGTGCAGAAAAGGTACAACATTATAGGCAGTTGTGTGCGCAAAAGGTACAACTTTATAGGCAGTTGTGTGCACAAAAGGTACAACCTTATAGGCAGTTGTGTGCACAAAAGGTACAACCTTATAGGCAGTTGTGTGCACAAAAGGTACAACCTTATAGACAGTTGTGTGCACAAAAGGTACAACCTTATAGGCAGTTGTGTGCACAAAAGGTACAACTTTATAGGCAGTTGTGTGCACAAAAGGTACAACCTTATAGGCAGTTGTGTGCACAAAAGGTACAACCTTATAGACAGTTGTGTGCACAAAAGGTACAACCTTAGGTAGTTGTGTGCACAAAAGGTACAACCTTATAGGCAGTTGTGTGCACAAAAGGTACAACTTTATAGACAGTTGTGTGCACAAAAGGTACAACCTTATAGACAGTTGTGTGCACAAAGGGTACAACCTTATAGGCTGTTGTGTGCACAAAAAGTACAACCTTATAGGTAGTTGTGTGCACAAAATGTACAACCTTATAGGCAGTTGTGTGCACAAAAAGTACAACCTTATAGGCAGTTGTGTGCACTGAATTGTTTTAGTTGTGATCACTTTTAACTGAAGCAGTTTTGCAGATGCACTTAGTTTACAAAAAATGCTCCTGATGGTATTTGTATTGCCCTACTGTGCAATTAGACATCATTTTTTGCTCTGTTTGTTTGCTACATCTATAGTTTTGTAGAGTGAAGTTGCACCACCATATGAAAAACTAGTCCAGCAAAACACAGTAATATAATAATGCAGTCATGTTGACACAATATTGGTAATTCATTTACTGAAACAGTTTTTAATTGTTTTTTAGAAATGTAACTTGTTTCTTCCCTTTCTTCATAGCATTCCATGTACATCTTTGCCTTTTTGTTTGTTTGATATCTGTTACTTTAGCATTTGCTGAAAGGCCTGTGTCCATAGCCCGCACTGTACACTAATAGTGCTTACAAAACACAGCATTCACAATACGTTTTAAATTATTTTGATTCCAGTAATAATATTTATATATTTTTTTCCTTTTCTTACAGAACGGTTTTGCATTAGTGAGACCTCCTGGACACCACGCAGATCCTACAAATGCAATGTACGTATTCTATACCATTTATATCCCTCCACCCTTGATAAGACAATGCACTGACTTTGTATATTGACTACTGAAGAACATAGCATTTGCTTTCTGTTGGAGCATGTTATATAATGTAGTTATAACTTAACCAACCTGGGGGTGTCACAGAGCTGTTTTCATGTTTGCTTTGATCCACGTTTCATGTGTTTATGTCTGACCGAGTACCTCAGGCTGATTACCTGACACAAAGCATATATTTCCAGCTCCCATAAAAGTACTGTATGTTCTGACATTGTATTTATGGTTTCCTTAGGGGTTTTTGTTTCTTTAACTCTGTGGCCATTGCAGCAAAGCAGCTACAGCAAAGACTGGATGTCAGAAAGATATTAATTGTGGACTGGGTGAGTGTTAAACCTCAAAGCACTTTGCAGTTTATTCCATGTGCACACATCAGTGGCAGACGTTATACGTTTCTCTGTAAATAATTGGGTGGCAACCCACAGTTCAAACATAAAGCAACCATTGTAGGATATATTGATCATTTTCTAACAAGTATATGAAAAAGCAACATGTAAATGTGTTACTATTGTGGAACATTAAGTTAAAGCTATTTAAATAGATACTTAAATGATAAGAAATTTAAGTCCAATCCTAGGGATACATTCTCACTGGCTGATAAGGACAAATCCCACAGTGAGGGTGGTGGACATTTACACACACAATCATTAATGAAAACAAAGTAATTTTTTATGCAAAGCAGGAACTTTTATATTTCAGACACAAACTTGTAATGCATTTGAAAATACCCTCATTTAATAGTAATAAAATAATAATAGCAATATAAAGAAGAAAAATGGCTTAAAGTAAAAGAACAATTAGCACATCTATTATGACCTCAGATAAGAATTTAATTTTATTTAGAGTCTGAGTTATAATTATATTTTTGTTCAATATACATTTTAATTTTATAATATAACTACATGTATTTTGTATTTTGTTAAAGGACAAGCAGTAACAAAAGTTATTGTTATGCCATTTAGCACATCTGCTGCAATTGCAAGTCATAATAATATACTAAAGTAAAGTAAAACAGTTTAACCAAAACACGCTCACAACTTGTGAATTTCTCATATATGTAAATATGTCCACCACAATGCTGTCCTGGTCTTTAGTAAATAATTTGTGACATTGGCACATGTACCCAAACCTTGTGTCATTATGATGTTAGTACAGTCAAATGTGCAATAGCCAACTGTGCTATTTAATATACTAAATCTGATTGTACTGCACATTGGCATCTGATCAGTTGGAGATATTAATAAATGTGAGGAAGTGCCATCCTTGCTTACTGTTTCAGTTTATAGTTTTAACAACTATATTATACAGTATTCCTAAATATCCTAAATCTTCCTTTAATATGATGTACATCATGAGCCAGGGCTGACGTAAGTGTGCCAATTTTGTTCAAGATATCAAACCTATCTTGTATATGAAACACCATAGAAAACAGGTAAGAACCATAGGCCCAACAAGTCTACCTATAGAGAACAATCGGCTAGATTACGAGTTTTGCGTTAGCCTTAAAAAGCAGTGTTGAGAGGTCCCAACGCGGCTTTTTAATGCCCGCTGGTATTACAAGTCTGACAGGTACAGGTGTACCGCTCACTTTTTTTCCGCGACTTGAGCATACCGTAAATCCCCTTACATCAATTGCGTATTCTATCTTTTTAATGGGATTTGCCTAACGCCAGTATTACGAGTCTTGGACAAAGTGAGCGGTAGACCCTCTCCTGTCAAGACTCCTACTGCATTTAAAAGTCAGTAGTTAAGAGTTTTATGGGCTAACGCCGGAACAGAAAACTATTAACTAAAGTGCTAAAAAGTACACTAACACCCATAATCTACCTATTAACCCCTAAACCGAGCCCCCCCCACATTGCATACACTATAATAAAACATTTTAACCCCTAATCTGCCGACCGGACATCGCCGCCACTTTAATAAATGTATTAACCCCTAAACCGCCTCACTCCCGACTCGCAAACACTAGTTAAATTGTATTAACCCCTAATCTGCCGTCCCTAACATCGCCGACACCTACTTACATTTATTAACCCCTAATCTGCCGAACCCAACGTCGCCGCCGCCACTATATAAAAGTTATTAACCCCTAAATCTAAGTCTAACCCTAAACCTAACCCCCCCTAACTTAAATATAATTTAAATAAATATAAATAAAATTATTACAATTAACTAAATTATTCCTATTTAAAACTAAATACTTACCTATAAAATAAACCTAAGCTAGCTACAATATAACTAATAGTTACATTGTATCTAGCTTAGGGTTTATTTTTATTTTACAGGCAACTTTGTATTTATTTTAACTAGGTACAATAGTTATTAAATAGTTATTAATTATTTAATAACTACCTAGCTAAAATAAATACAAGTTTACCTGTAAAATAAATCCTAACCTAAGTTACAATTACACCTAACACTACACTATAATTAAATTAATTACCTACACTAACTACAATTAAATACAATTAAATGAAATAAACTAAAGTACGAAAAACAACAAACACTAAATTACAGAAAATAAAAAAAATATTACAAAATTTTAAACTAATTACACCTAATCTAATCCCCCTAATAAAATAAAAAATCCCCCCAAAATAATAAAATCCCCTACCCTATACTAAATTACAAATAGCCCTTAAAAGGGCCTTTTGCGGGGCATTGCCCCAAAGTAATCAGCTCTTTTAACTGTAAAAAAAAAATACAATACCCCCCCAACATTAAAACCCACCACCCACACACCCAGCCCTACTATAAAACCCACCCAATCCCCCCTTAATAAAATCTAACACTACCCCCTTGAAGATCACCCTACCTTGAGACGTCTTCACCCAGCCGGGCACAAGTGGTCCTCCAGAAGGCAGAAGTCTTCATCCGATCCGGGCAGAAGAGGTCCTCCAGATGGCAGAAGTCTTCATCCAGGCGGCATCTTCTATCTTCATCCTTCCGGAGCAGAGCGGGTCCATCTTGAAGACATCCGACACGGAGCATCCTCTTCCATCCGACGGCGACTGAAGAATGAAGGTTCCTTTAAGTGACGTCATCCAAGATGGCGTCCCTTGAATTTCCGATTGGCTGATAGAGTCCTATCAGCCAATCGGAATTAAGGTAGGAAAAATCCTATTGACCTCGCATTCTATTGGCTATTCCAATCAGCCAATAGAATGCGAGGTCAATCCGATTGGCTGATTGCATCAGCCAATAGGATTTTTCCTACCTTAAGAGCTGATTACTTTGGGGCAATGCCCCGCAAAAGGCCCTTTTAAGGGCTATTTGTAATTTAGTATAGGGTAGGGAATTTTATTATTTTGGGGGGATTTTATTTTTATTAGGGGGATTAGATTAGGTGTAATTAGTTTAAAATTTTGTAATTATTTTTTTATTTTCTGTGATTTAGTCTTTGTTGTTTTTCGTACTTTAGTTTATTTAATTTAATTGTATTTAATTGTAGTTAGTTTAGGTAATTAATTTAATTATAGTGTAGTGTTAGGTGTAATTGTAACTTAGGTTAGGATTTATTTTACAGGTAAACTTGTATTTATTTTAGCTAGGTAGCTATTAAATAGTTAATAACTATTTAATAACTATTGTACCTAGTTAAAATAAATACAAAGTTGCCTGTAAAATAAAAATAAATCCTAAAATAGCTACAATGTAATTATTAGTTAATATTGTAGCTATATTAGGGTTTATTTTATAGGTAAGTATTTAGTTTTAAATAGCAATAATGTAGTTAATAATAGTAATTTTATTTAGATTTATTTAAATTATATTTGTTAGGGGGGTTATGTTTAGGGTTAGACTTAGATTTAGGGGTTAATAACTTTATTATAGTGGTGGCGACGTTGGGGGGCAGATTAGGGGTTAATAACTATAATGTAGGTGTCAGCGATGTTAGGGGCAGCAGATTAGGGGTTCATAGGTATAATGTAGGTGGTGGCGGTGTCCGGAGCGGCAGATTAGGGGTTAATAATATAATGCAGGTGTCGGCGATGTCAGGGGCGGCAGATTAGGGGTTAATAAGTGTTAGATTAGGGGTGCTTAGACTCGGGGTTTATGTTAGGGTGTTAGGTGTAGACATAACTTTTATTTCCCCATAGGAATCAATGTGGCTGCGTTAGGAGCTGAACACTGCTTTTTTGCAGGTGTTAGGTTTTTTTTCAGCCGGCTCAGCCCCATTGATTCCTATGGGGAAATCGTGCACGGGCACGTTTAGCCAGCTCATTGATACCGTAAGCAGCGCTGGTATTGAGGTGAGATGTGGAGCTAAATTTTGCTCTCCGCTCACTTTTCTGAGGCTAACGCAGCCATTCAGACAACTCGTAATACCAGCGCTGACAAAACAAAACTCGTAATCTAGGTGAATCTTAATTAGTTTGTAGGACCTCCTTATCACAGGCATCCTTGAAGTTCCCCACAGCAGTGCTGTTTAAATTGATATGTAAACTAATATAAAGTGTTTGTGCACAGCTTAAAGGGACAGTCTAGTCCAAAATAAACTTTCATGTGTCAGATAGAGAATGTAATTTTAAACAATTTTCCAATTTACTTTTATCACCTATTTTGCTTTGTTCTCTTGGTATTCTTAGTTGAAAGCTAGGAGGTTCATATGCTAATTACAAAGCCATTGAAGGCTGCCTCTTCTCTCAGGGCATTTTGACAATTTTTCACCACTAGAGGGTGTTAGTTTGTGTGTGTCATATAGATAACACTGTGCTCACGCACGAGGAGTTCAGGTGAGCCAGCTCTGATTGGCTAAAATGGATGTCTGTCAAAAGAACTGACATAAGGGGGCATTTTGCAGAGGCTTTGATACAAGGTAATCACAGAGGTAAAAAGTGTATTAATATAACTGTGTTGGTTGTGCAAAACTTGGGAATGGGTAATAAAGGGATTATCTATCTTTTAAAATAATAACAATTCTAGTGTAGACTTTGCCTTTAAAGGGGCATAATACTCATATGCTTGAAACTTGAAACTGATGCAGTATAACTGTAAAAAGCTGACAGGAAAATATCACCTGACCATCTCTTTGTAAAAAAAGAGGATATTTTACCTCACAACTTCCTCAGCTCAGCAGAGTAAGTTCTGTGTAAAAAACTATGCTTCAGCTGCTGCCCAGCTGCAGGTAAAAAAAAATAATAATTAAGAAATAAACAGCAGCCAATCAGCATCAACAGTGCTGAGGTCATGAACTCTTTTACTGTGATCTCATGAGATTTCACTTAACTCTCATGAGATTTCATAGTAAACTTCCTTAAACTGAATAGGGAAATACAATGAGTGTGCACATAAGCTCACTCCCTTAGCTGTCCCGGGACAGATATACTGACTTGCTCCTTTACAATGGGATGTGGCTACTGAGGAATTTTTGAGGTAAAATATCTTTCTTTTTTACATAGAAATGTTCAGGTGATATTTTCTAGTCAGCTTTTTACAGCTATGCTGCATCACTTTCAAGTGTTTCAACATTTGGGTATCATGGCCCTTTAAACAAGTACCAAATCTTTACATGTTTAATATTGAGATCTATTGGTAGCCAAAAAATTGACATAAGCATTATTTTCAGCTTAGTGTTGTTTTTTTTAATTTTTTAAATAGAAAAATAATACATTTTAAAATATCCTCTCTTGAATGCCACAACAACTAAATAAGTTGTTACATCCTTTTAAATTCAGAATACATACTCTATTAAACTAGTTAAGCAGATGTTTGCCAAAAGCCGTGCCTTGGTGAAATAAATATCTCTACTCAAGTAAAACGCATGATTTCAGTTGGCAGCATTATTTTCTGCATTTTAGTTGTCAAGTTATAAGAAGTCCAGTTTAAAATTGGATGTTTTTCATAATACTTGGTTGGCACTGTGCCACAGTTCTGCTGGTTCTATGGTTTTCTGATACCAGCACTTAGAACGGTGCTTTTTACTGTAAGACTGAATTTCTTTATTTTCACCACTATTTATATTCTATTAAAGGGACATTATACACTCATTTTTTCTTTGCATAAATGTTTTGTAGATGATCTATTTATATAGCCCATAAAGTTTTTTTTTAAAAAAATGTATAGTTTTGCTTATTTTTAAATAACATTGCTCTGATTTTCAGACTCCTAACCAAGCCCCAAAGTTTTATTTGAATACCGTCAGCTACCTTCTCCAGCTTGCTCCTGTTTGTGTAAAGGGTTGTTTCATATGCAAAAGAAGGGGGAGGGGGGGGGAGTGTCTTATTTGCCACTTGCAGTGGGCTTTCCAGCTACCTTTTCAACAGAGCTAAACTAAGAGGTTCTAAGTAAGTTTTTAAACATTTTTATACTGGATTTTTATATCAGTATCTGTGCATCTTATTCTTTATAGTAGTGTCTATTACAAGCAGTTATATGAAAATGAGTGTATACTGTCCCTTTAAGGTTCAGTTGTTGTGCTTGTTTCAGCTTGTCATTGATGTCTCTATTAAAAGCTGGAATCCTGTGCTTTAGAGTTGTGTTTTAGATATAGATCATTAGATATGGAGTTCAGGACATTCTAAGAGAAATTAAAGGGACATGAAACCCAAAAATTTCCTTTCATGCTTCAGATAGAAAATACAATTTTAAACAACTTTTTAATTTACTTCTATTATTTAATTTGTTTTATTCTCTTGGTATCATTTGTTGAAGGAGCAGCAATGCACTACTGTTTTCTAACTAAACACATGGGTGTGCCAATGACAACCTAGATTCTCTGCTACCCCTGAGCTTTTTAGCAAAGAATAACAAGATAATGAAGCAAATTAAATAATAGAAGTAAATTGGAAAGTTGTTTAAAATTGTATTCTCTATCTGAACCATGAAAGAAAATGTTTGGGTTTCATGTCCCTTTAAGTGTTAACTGGGCTACTGTTATGTTGGATTCTAAACTACAGGAGTGCATTTCATGTAATAGATATGCAAACTAAAAAGTTGTAGAATTATTATGAAAACCATAAAATATTCCCAGAACATTTATTTTTTATTTTTTTTACTTTGCATCCTTCACCTAAAGTACAAGTGCAAAATGATTTTCTAGAGTAGAAGAACAATGCAATCTATAGAAATATGTTGCAATTTTATTTTGTACTTGGTGATTTTATGCATTTATTCATATTTAAAAGCGACATGAAATCCATAATTACATGTTAAAGGGTCAGATAGAGCATTCAGTTAACTTCTATTATCAAATTTACCTTATGCTCTTGATATTCTTTGTTTAAAGCATACCTAGATATGATTGGGAGCAGCAGTTTACTACTGGGAGCTAGATGGTGAATGGTGGCTGCACACATGTGCCTCTTGTCATTGGCTCATCAGATGTTTTCATCCAGCTCCCTGTAGTGCATAGATGCTCTGGAGTTGACTTTATATGTTTAACCCCCCTTTCAAGGCATAAGCACATAGTTATATGCAAACAATAGTGTAATAAGAAAATGTGAAATTATAGCATTTCCTTTTTATACTTTTTATGTCCCTTTAAATTAAACTAGTTTAAAGGCATAGTAAAGTCATAAGTAAACTTTTAATTATTATAAAGAGCTTGTAATTTTAAACAACTTTTCAGTTTACTTCTATTATATATTTAGTTTGGCTCAAACAGATGTGTTCAGCTACTAGTGCATTGCAGCTCCTTCAACAAAGTATACCAAAAGAATTAATCAAATTTGATAATATAAGTCATTTAAGAAGTTGTTTAACAAAACTGTACACTCTGTCTGAATTATGAAAGTAAAAATATGCGTTTCATATCCCTTTAAATGTTAGCAGCAATGCACCCAATGTTTTTCAGAATGAAGCAGATTCTGACACTGAAACACACACGCGATCCAATGTTTGTCAAAATGAAGCAGATTCTGACACTGAAACACACACGCGATCCAATGTTTGTCAGAATGAAGCAGATTCTGACACTGAAACACACGCGATCCAATGTTTGTCAGAATGAAGCAGATTCTGACACTGAAACACACACGCGATCCAATGTTTGTCAGAATGAAGCAGATTCTGACACTGAAACACACACGCGATCCAATGTTTGTCAGAATGAAGCAGATTCTGACACTGAAACACACACGCATACCTCTGTTTGTCAGAATGAAGCAGATTCTGATACTGAAACACACACGCGATCCAATGTTTGTCAGAATAAAAGCAGATTCTGACACTGAAACACACACGCATACCTCTGTCAGAATGAAACAGATTCTGACACTGAAACACACACGCATACCTCTGTATGTCAGAATGAAACAGATTCTGACACTGAAACACACACGCATACCTCTGTATGTCAGAATGAAACAGATTCTGACACAGAATCACCCACACATACCTCTGGGTCATTCTTGTCAGACTGAAACAGATTCTGACACTGATACTCACATGCATGCAACCATATTGAAAGAAAGAACGTTATTTTAAGGATTTTGCAGCTGTGGTAATTGATGTTATACCTTAGTATTTTATGGAAACTATATAAAAGTTTTGCACTTCTTGAGAAATAGTTTTATATAGGTTAACACAATCTTTTTATTATTTATTACTAATAAATAAACCCTAGTGTCACAGCAGTGTAAGCTTTTTTTAACTAGATGGGAAAAACGGAATACCTTATAGGCAGTGCAGTAAATATAATGGTTTATATTAAAGAATGATGTTGCGTTTATGTTTTTTTTGTTTTTGTTTTTTTAAAGGGACAGTCAAATTAAACTTTCATGTTTCAGATAGGGCATGTCATTTTAAACACCTTTCCTATTTACTTTTATCATCAATTTATTCTTTGTTGGAAATTAAACATAGGAAGGCTCATATGCAAATTTCTAAACCATTGAAGGCGCCTCTTATCTCAGTACATTTGCCAGTTTTTTACAGCTAGACAGTGCTAGTTGATGCGTGCCATATAGATAACGTGCTCACTCCTGTGCAGTCACCTAGGAGTGAAAACTGGCTAAAATACAAGTCTGTCAAAAAGAACTGTAATAAGGGGCTTAGATAGAAGACAATCAAGTAAAAAAGTATATTAATATAACGGTGTTGGTTATGCAAATCTGGGGAATGGGTAATAAAAGGATTATCTATCTTTTTAAACAATAAAAATTCTGGGGTAGACTGTCCCTTTAAATGGACACTCATGTCAAAATGAAACATTCATGATTTGGATAGAGCAGAAACATCTTTCCAATTTACTTCCATTAACAAAATGTGCACTGTCTTTTTATATTTACACTTTTTGAGTCATCAGCTCCTACTGAGCATGTGCAAGAATTCACAGAATATACGTATATGCATTTGTGATTGGCTGATGACTGTCGCATAATACAGGGGGAGTGGATATAGACATAACTTTAAAATGTGTTAGAAAAATATCTACTACTCATTTTGAAGTGCTATTGCATTGTCAATTTATCATGCATTTGTTGATTATGTAAATCTACTGTATTTACTGGTACTAAGCTTTATAACAATAATATATACACAAAGAAAAGAAAGGACTGATTATACAAACTCAAGAGTCAAAGAATGGCAAGGCCGCACCAATGCATATTATTAACCAATCTTGTATTTATTGTGAGAACAAAAAAGTAACACTTAACGCCATATTATTTTTTAAATAAAATAAATGATTCTAAAAACATTTTATGAGTGCCACAACCCCTTGAATTATAGCTTTATAACAATAGTAATAGTTGTTGTAGCTGTGGCTGTAGATTTGTGCTAGTGACTTCTGTGCCCCCACCCCTGGAATTAGTATCCTTTTAATTAATTGTCCTCTGTCTCACTTTTCCAGGATGTGCACCATGGTAATGGAACACAGCAGATCTTTTACAAGGACCCAAACGTCCTCTACATCTCCCTGCATCGACATGATGATGGCAACTTTTTCCCTGGGAGTGGAGCAGCTGATGAGGTGACACAAAATATAATGATATAATGATAACTTACAACTATTCCTCTCAGATTGTCATAATGCAAAATGAGGTCTTTGACTTTCAAAGTCTTTTTATCCCACCATAGTGAGACATCTTGTTGTAATAGCAGCCAGATGACACATTACAAAATCTCTAGAATTGATATTATAGATCACGTGCAGCTCCTAATACAGAAGGGACTCTAGGGGATGAAGGGCAGAGAGGATTCTGCATTGTAAACAGTTTATCATCATCACTTTGATATTCTGAAGAACAAAGGATTTTGCAAGAAAGAGGGAGGGAAGATGCAGAACAGATGGGGAAATTTGCGTTCCTACCCAAAATAACTCCTTTGAAAACAATCTTATAAAAATGATGGCCTGCACACTTGTATTTCATCATTTGTAGCCTGCAAGAAAAATCTACCACTTGAATTGTTCTTAATAAAGAAATTATATTTTATATTTGTTTCTGATTTTAATAATTCATTTTCAATTGTTAAAATAAATCTTTTATTTGTTAGTAACTTTTTACCTGTTTGATGCCATTTTACATCCAAATGTTTTTTTGAAATCCGCCGTTTACCACATCAGCTTTCTATAGCTGGTTAAAACTGTTGTCGCTATGTTTGTCGTCACATTATAACTTTCTGCGCATTTCATCACACGTTTTATCCCTGCTGTGGTTGGTGACAACATATTAAATTCTGAAACGTTTAACCCATTGACTTCCCATCAGGGCTGCAGTATATTGTGGTGCAGCCAGATGTTGAAATTTTCTCTGGTTTCGAAAAGATTACCAAACCTTTCTATTTAGTAATAACCTTTGTAATACGTTATATTTTAATTAGTTGTGACTTTTTCACTTCTCTCATACTATTACTTTTTTTAGCAGTTAAAGTGATTGTAAACGTTAATGAATAAGTGCCGGTATCTAAAATTAATCTTAAAAACAGGGGCACTTTCATTCATTAAACTTTACAATGCCGCTTATTTTTTAAAATACTTACCTTTGCGTTATGGTAAACATAATGCTGATCCTCTGGCCACAGCTCCTGCTTTCATTAGCATATGGATGACGATCCAGCTTCCTCCCATCGTTGCGTGCCCCTCGAGCTGGACACCAAAGGGGGCACACAACGATCGGAGGAAGCCGGGGTTGTCATCGATCTGCTAAAGAAAGCAGGACCATGCAGGCTACAAATGATGAAATACAAGTGTGCAGGCCATCATTTTTAAAAGTAAGTACTGTATTTTAAAATAGAAGCATCATTTTAAAGTTTAATGAATGAAAGTGCCCCTGTTTTTAAGATTATTTTTAGATACCAAGCTTTAATTTATTAAACTTTACAATCACTTTAATGTCAACTGAACTCTGAAGGAGCTAAGTGTATCCAACATGTGATTTCTCTCTTTTTTTTTTAAATACAATTTACAATTAAAATGTCAATTCTCATTAAAAGGTATAACAATTCAAAAAATCACATATATTGAGAACATTTGTTTTTTGTATATGCTATAGAGGATAAAATCCAACTGTTCCATGACTTTAATAAAACATTTATTTAATTTGGATACAATCTCCAAATGTAGCTTAAAGGGACATGGAACCCAAAATTATTATTTTGTTAATCAGACAGAGCAAATACTTTTGAAAAAGTTTCTGATTTACTTCTATTGTTAAATTTACTTTGTTCTTATGGCATTCTTTGTTGAAGAAATACCTAGATAGGTAACGTGCACATTTCTAGATTAGTACATGACAGGAAACACTGATGCCATGTAGTGTTCTTGCAAATGTATAACAGAGATCTAAAACTGCTTCCATAAACTGCTCCAGTCACGTGCACGCTCTTACACCTTCCTAGATGCTTTTCAACATAGGATCCCAAGAGAGCAAAGTAAATTTGACAGTAGAAGTAAATTGTCATTTTTGATTCAGAACCTAGGTTACACTTGCATATTGGTGGCTAAATGTAGCCACCAATAAGCAAGCGCTATCCAGTGTGCTGAACCTAACGGCTCCTAAGCTTTACATTCCTGTTTTTCAAATAAAGATAGCAAAGGAATGAAGAAAATGATAATAGGAGTAAATTAGAAAGTTGCTTAAAATTGCATGCTCTATCTGAATCATTAAAGAAAAAAATTGGGATTAGTGTCCCTTTAATGAATAGAATTTAACTGTATATGCCATTCAAATTGACAAAATTTGGTACTAATACACATGAGGAACTGCCTTTTTCAGAAACAAATTAAAGGAATAGAAAGTTCAAAACTGAAATACGCATGGATACTTTTCAGTTTCATACAGAAGCATTTTGCATTTTACTTCCATTAGCAAAAATGTTTCCACAAAATGTTATTAAAATATCAGCGGCATACATACATATGCTGTGTGTGACTAAAGGATCACGCACACTGTGCTTGCTCAGACAGCTGGCTGGGGTGTGTAAAGACAAATGTATTAAACCATACAAGCCGTGTGATGTTTAAATGCTGGTGCACAGGCCATTAACAGCATATGTGCATACACCGCTAACTAACAATAATAACTTTTACTAGAAGCAATTTTGCTAATTGAATTATATTGCACAAATACTTCTATTGAAAATGCAATCATGCACATTCTAATTTTGATCTTTCTATCACTTTAATGGCATTTGTTTTGTGCTCAGTGATGCTGAGAGCCATATGAAAACTATTGGAGGGCCAGATGTGGCCCTTGGGCCTTAGTTTGGTAGTCCTGTCACACCATACACTTATTTATTGTAGCAGCACAAGGGCAGTATGTAACTAACTGTACTTTGGGTTACAGGTTGGTGCTGGAGCTGGTGAAGGATTTAATGTGAATGTTGCCTGGACTGGCGGGTTAGACCCTCCCATGGGAGATGCTGAATACCTTGCCGCTTTCCGGTGAGTGCCATCATGCGTAATGTGCCATCTCCCTCTCGTTGCTTCTCCCTTTATCTAGGTTTCCAACCTTATCCTCTCTGCTCCCACTTTTCACTCCTTTTCGTTTCTGTCTTTTCTGAACTTTTAGTGCATTTTAGTGCTGGTGGAAAGTGCCGGATGAAAAGAGCTGGGGACTGAAGCCCTCTGGGTGTTCACAGTACAGGTATTATTTGGGCAGCATCAGTGCAGTCTCCCCTCACCATACTATCAGCTATTCATTTATTCATAATAGACTAAACATAAACACATATCCTTCCCATAGATCACAATAGCCTTCTGTAGACCACATTGCACCAACTTGTTTTATATATTAAATGGCACACGAGTCTTTTCCTCCCTGGCACACATAGTCAGTAACACACCCAAAATAGGAGACTGAAGAGGGATCAGAATGCGTATAGTGCATATGGGCTAGAGACCGTCATGAGTTTGGTGTGCGCATTATAATGCATGGGGATTACTAATAATAGTACTGGACTGTTTGCAGTGTCTATAAATGAATTAAATAAAGTGCATGCAGCCCCCCTGCTCTACAAGCAGGAACATTTGCCACTAGTTTTACCTCTTCACTACCAGCACCAATCCACCTTGTTTCTGCTTTTTGCTCTGTTCATACCTTATTTCTAGTCTTCTTCTTGTCTCACTTTGAAGTCATATTATGTTATTTATTGTAATGTTCTACTGCAGGATGTCGTGTGTGTGATAGCAAGCCCCATGGCATATCTATAAATATTAACATGGCACCTCAAAAACTTATCTTAAAGGGCCATAATACCCAAATGTTTAAACACTTGAAAGTGATGCAGCATAGCTGTAAAAAGCTGACTAGAAAATATCACCTGAACATCTCTATGTAAAAAAGAAAGATATTTTACCTAAAAAGTTCCTCAGTAGCCACCTCCCATTGTAAAGGATTTCTAAGCAGCATATTAGTATGTCTGTCCCGGGACATCTGAAAGGATGAGCATCGTGCACTCTCATATTATTTCACCAATCAGGTAAAGGAAGCTTACTATGAAATCTCATGAGAGTTAAGTCAAATCTCATGAGATCACAGTAAGAGTTCATGACCTCAGCACTGCTGATGCTGATTGGCTGCTGTTCATTTCTTCATTTTTTATTTATTTTACCTGCAGCTGGGAGCAGCTGAGTATAACTTTTTACACAGAACTTACTCTGCTGAACTGAGGAAATTGTGAGGTAAAATATCTTCCTTTTTTACATAGAGATGCTCAGGTGATATTTTCCTGTCAGCTTTTTACAGCTATACTGCATCAGTTTCAAGTGATTTAGCATATGAGTATTATGTCCCTTTAAAGAAGCATTATACTCAAAACCTTTATATCATACATATCAAAGAATAGCATTTAAACATAATGACGTTTTTGGTTCCAAAAAAAAAAAAAGGCTGTTGTGTACTTTATGCTAATACTCATTGGTTAATAAGGACAACTCCTACGGTTCTATTGGCCAAAAAAACAACTCTGCAAGCCTGACAAGACTTTATTTAGGACAAAAACATGCGTGTTTCAGACATCTGTAATCCATTTTAAAATCCACTCATTCATTAAAGGGACATTCAGGTCAAAATTGAAATGCACATAGATGTATAACATCTTTGGATAGAAACATATTTACAACATAGTTATAACTGTTTTAGTGTTTGTATCATGTCATTAATGATGTAAATCGAGTCATTACCAGATGATATACGCACCGTAGGCTTTCTGTACAAGTGGGTTTAAAATGCTGGTGCACGTAGCATACTTAAGTACATTCTTGAAACAGCTATAGCTTTTACTAGAAGCATTTTAGTTAATTTGTGTATATTGCAAAAATGCTTCTATTCTCATGATTGTCAGTTCTTATCCTGTTTGACAATGTTAAATGGATTGCAAGGAGTACTATGCATGTATATATATATACTCTCAGTAAAAACAGAATTTATGCTTACCTGATAAATTACTTTCTCTTGCGGTGTATCCAGTCCACGGATTCATCCTTTACTTGTGGGATATTCTCATTCCCTACAGGAAGTGGCAAAGAGAGCACACAGCAGAGCTGTCCATATAGCTCCCTCTCTAGCTCCACCCCCAGTCATTCGACCAAAGGTTAGGAAGAAAAGGAGAAACCATAGGGTGCAGTGGTGACTGTAGTTTAAACAAAAAATTTTCACCTGACTTAATTGCCAGGGCGGGCCGTGGACTGGATACACCGCAAGAGAAAGTAATTTATCAGGTAAGCATAAATTCTGTTTTCTCTTGCAAGGTGTATCCAGTCCACGGATTCATCCTTTACTTGTGGGATACCAATGCCAAAGCTTTAGGACACGGATGAAGGGAGGGAACAAGGCAGGTACCTTAAACGGAAGGCACCACTGCTTGCAAAACCTTTCTCCCAAAAATAGCCTCCGAAGAAGCAAAAGTATCGAATTTGTAAAATTTTGAAAAAGTATGCAGTGAAGACCAAGTCGCTGCCTTACAAATCTGTTCAACAGAAGCCTCGTTTTTAAAAGCCCATGTGGAAGCCACTGCTCTGGTAGAATGAGCAGTAATAGTCTCAGGAGGCTGCTGGCCAGCAGTCTCATAGGCCAAACGGATGATGCTTTTCAGCCAAAGGGAAAGAGAGGTAGCAGTCACTTTCTGACCTCTCCTCTTACCAGAATAGATAACAAACAAGGAGGATGTTTGTCTGAAATCCTTAGTTGCTTGCAAATAGAACTTTAGAGCACGAACTACATCAAGATTGTGCAACAGACGTTCCTTCTTCAAAGAAGGATTAGGACACAGAGAAGGAACAACTATTTCATGGATAATATTCTTATTAGAAACCACTTTAGGAAGGAAACCTTGTTTGGTACGCAAAACTACCTTATCTGCGTGGAACACCAGGTAAGGTGAATCGCACTGTAAGGCAGATAATTCTGAGACTCTTCGAGCAGAAGAGATAGCTACCAAAAACAAAACTTTCCAAGATAACAACTTAATATCTATGGAATGTAAAGGTTCAAACGGAACCCCTTGAAGAACTGAAAGAACTAGATTTAGACTCCATGGCGGAGCCACAGGTTTATAGACAGGCTTGATTCTGACTAAGGCCTTTGCAAACGCTTGAACGTCTGGAACCTCTGCCAGACGCTTGTGTAAAAGGATAGACAGAGCAGATATCTGTCCTTTTAAGGACCTAGCTGACAATCCTTTCTCCAATTCTAACACCACATTCACTTTACCCTCCCGTAGAGAGACCCTAGTGCTTAGAGCCGGCAAAGAGAATGACTGGGGGGTGGAGCTAGAGGGGGAGCTATATGGACAGCTCTGCTGTGTGCTCTCTTTGCCACTTCCTGTAGGGAATGAGAATATCCCACAAGTAAAGGATGAATCCATGGACTGGATACACCTTGCAAGAGAAAAGAAGTTTTACAAAAAATGCTTCTATTCTCATGATTGTCAGTTCTTATGCTGTTTGACAATGTTAAATGTACTGCAAGGAGTACTATGCATGTATATATTCCATTTTGCCTGGATTGCCCCTTTAATATGGAACAAATGACTGCGGTGCCCCTTCATTTTTCTATTTTGTATTGTTATAGACAAAGCAGTGTACGTTATAGCAGCACTTGTACCTAAAGAATGTTATTATTTTATTGTTATTCTCTATATATAAATATGTCTGTAAATAAAATGACTGTATATGCTGCGCTAATGGTATGACCTGAATTTATGTGACTAATATAAATGTTCCTCACCCTCAGAAAGCCTGAGAGTTAGTGTTAATAAAGTCATTTTCCAATTTGCTTCTATTATCACATTATCCTCGTTCTTGTGGTATCTTTTGTTGAAAAGCAGGGACTTAAGCGTGTGCACGTGTCTGAAGCACTATATGGCAACAGTTTTGCAAGAATGTAATCCATTTGCAAGATCACTAAATGGCAGCACTATTTCCTGCTATTTAGTGCTCCAGACACCTACCTCTTCCACAAAGAATATTATCGAAGCAATTTGATCATAGAAGTAATTTGGAAACTTTTTAAAAATCGTATGCTCTGTCTAAATCTCAAAATATTTTTTTTGGGTTTCATATCAATTTAAAATGGTATATTTAAAAATTGTGATTCTTGTATTGTAGCATTTACAATAAATGTGCTTTAGATCAGGTAAAAGAAAAGTCATTACAATCAGTGGCTAATAATGGAGTTATATCAGAATGCACACGATTTGTAGTTGATGCCAGTAATAAAATACTCATAGGGGATATTTCTTAAACGGACATAGAAGTGATAATGCCACACTTAAAGGGACAGTCTAGTCAAAATGTAACTTTCAGGATTCAGATACAGTTTACTTTTATTATCACATTTCCTTTGTTCTCTTGGTATTCTTTGTTGTAAGCTAAACCTAGGAAGGCTCATATGCTAATGTGTAAACCCTTGAAGGCCGCCTCTTAACTCAGTGCATTTTGACAGTTTTCACAGCTAGACAGTGCTAGTTCAAGTGTGCCACATACACACACACACACACACACACACACACACACACACACACACACACATATATATATATATATATATATATGTGTATACAGTAATAATATAAAACTTTCCAGATGTACAATATACTGCAAATCACTTGTAATTGAATTTGAAATACATTTCTGTTTATGTCCTTAATGAATGTCGCCCAATAAACTTTAATGAATCTGGGACACTTTGCATTGCTTTAAGTAGGGTAGATGAACTAAGCTTACTGTAACATATTGTAGTGTAGCTCATCAAGAGCTGAAGCTAGCGGGGTTTGATAGCTTATTTCATTGTCAGGGAAGGGTGAATAACCGTTTCCTGGGAAGGACAAATTACAGATTTGTGACTTAAAGCTAAGCAGTCCACCACTCTGTTTCTTAAAGGGACAGTATACACTCATTTTCATATAACTGCATGTAATAGACACTACTATAAAGAATAAGATGCACAGATACTGATATAAAAATCCAGTATAAAACTGTTTAAAAATGTACTTGGAAGCTGTCAGTTTAGCTCTGTTGAAAAGGCAGCTGGAAAGCCCACGGCAAGTGGGAAATAAGACCTCCCCTCCCCCTTCTTTTGCATATGAAAAGACCCTTTACACAAACAAGCTGGAGTAGGTATATGTCTGTATTCTCATAAAACTTTGGGGCTTGGTTAGGAGTCTGAAAATCAGAGCAATGTTATTTAAAAATAGGCAAAACTATACATTTAAAAAAAACAAAAAAAACTTTATGGGCTATATAAATAGATCATCTACAAAACATTTATGCAAAGAAAAAATGAGTGTATAATGGCCCTTTTAATTCAGATCTTCAACATAAAAAGTTTTATTTGTTGTCCATCTCAAATTCTTTTGCAACAAAAGATAATGCAGTTGTGCATTGTTCTAGTAGGCTATGCACTTTGATATGGACCCATAGCTTTCTTAAAAATACATTTCCATGTTGTTGTACTTGGATCCATGATGCTATTTTCTAAAGGAACTTACGTTGTGCCCACATTGCCACATATTCTAAATGCTATTAATGTCTGATGCATTGTAATATTTTACTTGTTCAAATATTGTGTGTTTAAATGCACTTTTTAATTATTGAGTGCTTCACAATCCACCACAACTCTGTCTGGCATTTAAGGGGTAAACTAACTGAGCAGGTTCTGCACGTTATGTTTTTTCCACACTTGGGTTATGTTGTGTTGTACTTCCTCAGTGATTAAAAAAATAGAATAACAAACTAGTCTGGCAAATGTTCCGTGTACCCAAAGGGTAACATAATGTAACCTGAACCTGATGGAGTCTCCTATGTTCATACAAGATGAAAGCTAGGAAACACCTCTGCACACTCTAGTACCATTCATGACCAAGTACAAATAACTCAAACACAGGTAATGAGAAAAACGGACCTGTTTGATATAGGTTGTATGTGCTTCAGTGTTAGTGTTTGTGTATTATCTGCGGCACAGACTGTGGGTGTTGTTCTGAAGGGGTTAAGTGGAACTTTAGATGTAGCTGCTGCAATGCCTTAATTTGCTTCCACGTATTAGGCTGCCTCTTCCTGCCCATTCCCTTTTTTCTACATCTGGATCAGTTTTACTTGAAAGGGTTTCTATAAATAGGTTTTGTGTACAAAGCAAGCGTGATTCCGCTCAAGGCTTTGCTCACAATCCTTATTTCCTAGCTTTATGAAGCAGTACCTCAAGCGAGACTGTAAGCTATCCAAACCGAAGGTGCACAATATCATAACATGTCACAGACAGCGCTCAAAAGAGAACTACCTGTAAAATAATAACACGTAATTGTCACATGAGGGGACACTGGCAACCCCTCTACTGATCACCTGTTTTTCTATAATTCTATTTAAAGTAATATAACACTCAAAGTGTAATATTACATATTACAAATGGCGCCCTATCTGATTTTTTCGCTTGCGCTCAAAGTTAGCTCAAAGTAAACTTTTAACACGGGCGGGTTAGCGTGCATATTACAAGTTGAAAGTGAGAGCGCAAGCAAAACCCGATGAGTGCTAATTTTTGGACTTTATATATCACGACCGCATTAACTTCTCCCCATAGACTTCAATGGAGCGCGCTCTATAAAAAAACACTTATTGGTCGCACACTAACCTGACACCACATTAGACCTACATTTCTGTCCGCGGCCTCAGAGCAGGAAGACATAACATTTCTGTCCGCTGCTTCAGAACTTCTGTTTCCGGCGAGCCTGAAGGCTCGTGCGGAAAAAGGGGCATCAAGCTCCATACGGAGCTTAATAAATCTGCCCCATGAGTGCAGTCCCCTTCCATGTTTTGTTTCAGATATATATAAAAATATCTATTTAATAATACTTCTTGTAAGTGGAGAACATTGGTATGTAAAATATTTACATTAAATACAGTAAAAAAACATTATAAAATATTAAAATTGATTAAAAAATATTTTTCAAGTTTTGAGGTATTAAACTAAAGTTGACTAAAAAAAAGAGAGGAAAAATGAATGAAATACAGATTTTTGGGACAGAAAGTCAACCTCCCTGATAAACATTCTTTTATTGACCATTGTCTCTTTCTTGAAAATTGTCATCACATTAATTGTTATTGTTTAGCCCCCTATACTCCATACTAATTCATCAAACTGAGCTATTAAAGGGAAATCAAACTAAAAAAAAAAAAAGCTATGTTTCGAATCAAAGAGCAAGTGCATGTCTGTGCAGCACTGGCCTGGGAGATATAAGCTTACTCACTAGTTTGCCAAACACCTATAGCGCTATTGGTGGACAATGCCCCGCCCCACAAGTTTTAGTTTTTTTTCTTCAGAAAAGAACATCCATTGTACTGGGAAAAAAAAACCCTGAAACTTGTAATACATATTAACACCCTCTTTTAGATAAAAACAAATTGAAACTATTTAATGTTCATTTAATTAGTCAGGTGGCTGCTATGCTATTTATTGATACACAGTCTCACAAAGGTGTATGCTCCAATAATAATTTCCAAAACCATGCCAGACTTTAAGCATTTATAACCTACAGCTTCGTTGACTTATTTCAAATTTTGTTAAGTGATATGAAATCATATCACATATGAGATTAATATTGAATTTGTGACTAGATTTGACATTTTCCTAAAGTGTGCAACAAGGCAATGGAATTATTTGATGACTGAGCGTAAATCTTTGGAATATATGTGTCTTAACCGCATGAGCTTATTTCTATCTGTCTCCTATTTGTCATAGCAAAGGCAATAAGATAAGCATACCCAATAGGGTTATGTCTCTGGACAGCAAAATAATGCAAATTTTCCTCAGACAATTACAATTTAAAATCACTGTTTATTGTATCACATCTGCTGTGGACAGTTAGGGACCAATATAAGTGAGCTGCTGGACTGAACAATCAGTGTTAGCATGTTGCAGGGTCAAAGGTTGAATTCTGCTGAAAACACGCTAGGTTCACTGGAGAAAGTTCAAAACACAAGTTTCAGAGGTAAACAACATAAATAAGTAATAAAAATGGCATAGTTTTTACAATGCATAATTATTTTTAACCATTGTGGACTAGATTACAAGTGGCGTGCTAACTGTTGCGTGCAAACGAAAAAGGGTTTTATCACTTCTCTTTGTGCGCATCAGAAGTAGTGCACTATTATGAGTTGAAAGTAAACGCGTTCTCTTGGGCACAATTGAATTAAACGCATGTCAAGATAGTGCGACTTCAGAGCTCTGGTAACTGTTACGCTCAACTAAAAAGATGCACAAAATACATAATGAATACATTTAAAAGTACAGTTACATTCATAATAACACTAATAAAAGTATTTCTCCAACATAGGTGTGTCCGGTCCACGGCGTCATCCTTACTTGTGGGATATTCTCTTCCCCAACAGGAAATGGCAAAGAGCCCAGCAAAGCTGGTCACATGATCCCTCCTAGGCTCCGCCTTCCCCAGTCATTCTCTTTGCCGTTGTACAGGCAACATCTCCACGGAGATGGCTTAGAGTTTTTTGGTGTTTAAATGTAGTTTTTATTCTTCAATCAAGAGTTTGTTATTTTAAAATAGTGCTGGTATGTACTATTTACTCTGAAACAGGAAAGAGATGAAGATTTCTGTTTGTAAGAGGAAAATGATTTTAGCAACCGTTACTAAAATCGATGGCTGTTTCCACACAGGACTGTTGAGAGGAATTAACTTCAGTTGGGGGAAACAGTGAGCAGACTTTTGCTGCTTGAGGTATGACACATTTCTAACAAGACTCGGTAATGCTGGAAGCTGTCATTTTCCCTATGGGAACCGGTAAGCCATTTTCTTTGTTTAAGTAAAAGAATAAAGGGCTTCATTAGGGCTTAAAAAACTGGTAGACATTTTTCTGGGCTAAAACGATTACTTTACTAAGTATATTTGGCAGATTATTACTTTTAATAGTTGTTAAATCTTGGGGATTGTTTTAATAAAAACGGCAGGCACTGTATTGGACACCATTTTCACTGGGGGCCTTTTCTAGTCATAGACAGAGCCTCATTTTCGCGCCTCTAATGCGCAGTTGTTTTTGGAAAGCATGGCATGCAGATGCATGTGTGAGGAGCTAAGAACCACTCAAAAAGCTTATAGAAGGCATCATTTGGTATCGTATTCCCCTCTGGGCTTGGTTGGGTCTCAGCAAAGCAGATACCTGGGACTGTATAGGGGTTAAATGTAAAAACGGCTCCGGTTCCGTTATTTTAAGGGTTAAAGCTTTCAAATTTGGTGTGCAATACTTTTAAGGCTTTAAGTTACTGTGGTGAAATTTTGGTGAAATTTGAACAATTCCTTCATACTTTTTCACATATTCAGTAATAAAGTGTGTTCAGTTTAAAATTTAAAGGGACAGTAACGGTTTTATTGTAAAACGTTTTTTGTGCTTTGTTAACAAGTTTAAGCCTGTTTAACATGTCTGAACCATCAGATAACGATGTTCTATATGTATGAAAGCCAATGTGTCTCCCCATTTAAATATATGTGATATATTTGTGTCATAATGTCCAAACAAAGTAGGGATAATAATGCCATAGATATGATATTGCCCAAGATGATTCCTCTAATGAGGGGAGTAAGCATGGTACTGCATCATCCCCTTCTGTGTCTACACCAGTTTTGCCCACACAAGAGGCCCCTAGTACATCTAGTGCGCCAATACTTATTACCATACAACAATTAATGGCTGTAATGGATAATTCTATTGCATGCATTTTTTTCCAAAATGCCTACTTATCAGAGAAAGCGTGATTGCTCTGTTTTAAACACTGAGGAGCAAGAGGACGCTGATGATATCTTTTCTGACATACCCTCACACCTATCTGAAGGGGCCAGGAGGGAGGTTTTGTCTGAGGGAGAAATTTCAGATTCAGGGAAAATTTCTCAACAAGCAGAACCTGATATTGTAACTTTTAAATTTAAATTTCAACATCTCCACGCACTACTTAAGGAGGTATTATCTACTCTGGATGATTGTGACAATTTGGTCATTCCAGAGAAATTAGGTAAGATGGACAAGTTCCTAGAGGTTCCGGTGCCCCCCGATGTTTTTCCTATACCCAAGCGGGTGGCGGACATAGTAAATAAGGAGTGGGAAAGGCCCGGCATACCCTTTGTCCTCCCCCTATATTTAAGAAATTAGTTTCCTATAGTCGACCCCAGAAAGGACTTATAGCATACAGTCCCCAAGGTCGAGGGGGCGGGTTCTACTCTAAACAAACGCACTTCTATTCCTATAGAAGATAGTTGTGCTTTCAAGATCCTATGGATTAAAGGTTAGAGGGTTTGCTTAAAAGGATGTTTGTTCAGCAAGGTTACCTTCTACAACCAATTTCATGCATTGTTCCTGTCACTACAGCTGCGTGTTTCTGGTTCGAAGAACTAGAAAAGTCGCTTAATAAAGAATCTTCGTACGAGGAGGTTTTGGACAGAGTTCAAGCTCTTAAATTGGCTAACTCTTTTTTATTTTAGATGCCGCTTTGCAATTAGCTAGATTAGCGGCGAATAATTCAGGGTTTGCTATCGTGGCGCGCAGAGCGCTTTTGCTTAACATCCCTTTCAAGGGTAAAACACTGTTTGGCCCTGACTTGAAAGAGATTATTTCAGACATCACTGGGGGAAAGGGCCACGCCCTCCCACAGGATAGGTCTTTAAGGCTAAAAATAAGCCAAATTTTCGTCCCTTTCGCAGAAACGGACCACTCAAATTCTACACCCTCTAAGCAAGAGGGTAATACTTCTCAAACCAAGCCAGCCTGGAGGCCGATGCAAGGCTGGAACACGGGTAAGCAGGCCAAGTCACCTGCCACTGCTACCAAAACAGCATGAAGTGTTGGCCCCCGATCTGGGAAGGATCTGGTGGGGGGCAGACTTTCTCTCTTTGCTCAGGTTGGGGCAAGAGATGTTCAGGATCCTTGGGCGCTAGAAATAGTTTCTCAAGGTTATCTCCTGGAATTCAGGGAACTACTCCCAAGGGGAAGGTTCCACGGGTCTCAATTATCTTCGAACAGGCATTCTTACACTGTGTAGAAGACCTGTTAAGCATGGGAGTGATTCATCCTGTTCCATTAGGAGAACAAGGGATGGGTTTTTACTCCAACCTGTTCATAATTCCCAAATAAGAGGGAACATTCAGACCTATTTTAGATCTCAAGATTCTAAACAAGTTTCTAAGGGTTTCATCATTCAAAATGGAAACCATTCGAACGATCCTTTCTACCATCCAGGAAGGTCAATTCATGACCACGGTGGACTTAAAGGATGCGTACCTACGTATTCCTATCCACAAGGAACATTTTCGGTTCCTAAGGTTCGCCTTTCTGGACAAGCATTTCCTGTGGCATTTCCATTCGGATTAGCCACTGCTCCAAGGATTTTCACAAGGGTACTAGGGTCCCTTCTAGCGGTGCCAAGACCAAGGGGCATTGCAGTAGTACCTTACTTGGACGACATCCTGATTCAGGTGTCGTCTCTGTCAAAAGCAAGGGCTCATACGGACATTGTCCTAGCCTTTCTCAGATCTCACAGGTGGAAAGTGAACATAGAAAAAAGTTCTCTGTCCCCGTCAACAAGAGTTCCCTTCTTGGGAACAATAATAGTTTCCTTAGAAATGAAGGTTTTTCTGACAGAGGCCAGAAAATCAAAACTTCTAAGCTCTTGTCAGGTACTTCATTCTGTTCTTATTCCTTCCATAGCGCAGTCCATGGAAGTAATAGGGTTGATGGTTGCGGCAATGGACATAGTTCCTTTTGCACGAATTCATCTAAGACCATTGCACCTGGGCATGCTCAGACAGAGGAATGGGGATTCTACAGTCTTGTCTCCGACGATACAAGTAGATCAAATAACCAGAGATTCACTCCGTTGGTGGCTGACCCTGGACAACCTGTCACAGGGAATGAGCTTCCGCAGACCAGAATAGGTCATTGTCACGACCGACGCCAGTCTGGTGGGCTGGGGCGCGGTCTGGGAACCCCTGAAAACTCAGGGTCTATGGTTTCGGGAAGACTCTCTTCTCCCGATAAACATAATGGAACTGAGAGCGATATTCAATGCTCTCAAGGCTTGGCCTAGACTAGCAAAGGCCAAATTCATAAGGTTTCAATCAGTCATCATGACGACTGTTACATATATCAACCATCAGGGGGTAACAAGGAGTTCCCTGGCGATGGAGGAGCATCCGGGGGAGTGGGAACTCCATCTGGAAATCTTTGCCCAAATAACTCAATTATGGGGCATTCCAGACTTGGTTCTGATGACCTCTCGTCAGAACTTCATGGTCCCTTGTTACGGGTCCAAATCCAGGGATCCCAAGGCGACTCTATTGGATACAATAGTAGCACCTTGGATCTTCAACCTAGCTTATGTATTCCCACCGTTTCCTCTCATTCCCATGCTGGTAGCCAGGATCAATCTGGAGAGGGCTTCGGTGACCTTGATAGTTCCTGTGTGGCCACGCAGGACTTGGTATGCAGACCTTGTGAATGTTTCATCGGCTCCACCATGGAAGCTACCTTTGCGTCAGGACCTTCTTATTCAGGGTCCATTTGAACATCCGAATCTGGTTTTCCTCCAACTGACTGCTTGGAGTTTGAACGCTTGATTTTATCAAAGCGTGGGTTTTCAGATTCTGTAGTAGATACTCTTATTCAGGCTAGAAAGCCTGTAACTAGAAAAAATTACCATAATATATGGAAAAAATATATCTGTTGGTGTGAATCTAAAGGATTCCCATGGAACAAGATAAAAATTCCTAAGATTCTTTCCTTTCTACAAGAAGGTTTGGAGAAAGGATTTTCTGCGAGTTCTCTGAAAGGGACAGATCTCTGCTTTATCTGTTTTACTTCACAAAAGGCTGGCAGCTGTGCCAGACGTTTAAGCGTTTGTTCAGGCTCTGGTTAGAATCAAGCCTGTTTACAGACCTTTGACTCTTCCCTGGAGTCTTAATCTAGTTCTTTCAGTTCTTCAAGGGGTTCCGTTTGAACCTTACATTCCATAGATATTAAGTTATTATCTTGGAAAGTTTTGTTTTAGGTTGCAATTTCTTCTGCTAGAAGAGTTTCTGAGTTATCTGCTCTGCAGTGTTCTCCGCCCTATCTGGTCCATGCAGATAAGGTGGTTTTTACGTACTGAGCCTGGTTTTCTTCCGAAGGTTGTTTCCAACAAAAATATTAACCAGGAGATAGTTGTACCTTCTTTGTGTCCGAATCCAGTTTCATAGAAGGAACGTTTGTTACACAATTTGGACGTTGTCCGTGCTCTAAAATTCTATTTAGATGCTACAAAGGATTTCAGACAAACATCTTCCTTGTTTGTTGTTTATTCTGGTAAAAGGAGAGGTCAAAAGCAACTTCTACCTCTCTATCTTTTTGGCTTAAAGCATCATCAGATTGGCTTATGAGACTGCCGGACGGCAGGCCTCCTGAAAGAATCACAGCTCATTCCACTAGGGCCGTGGCTTCCACATGGGCCTTTAAGAACGAGGCTTCTGTTGATCAGATATGTAAGGCAGCGACTTGGTCTTCACTGCAACATTTTTTACCAAATTTTACAAATTTGATTACTTTTGCTTCTTCTGAGGCTATTTTTGGGAGAAAGGTTTTGCAAACCGTGGTGCCTCCATCTAGGTGACCTGATTTGCTCCCTCCCATCATCCGTGTCCTAAAGCTTTGGTATTGGTTCCCACAAGTAAGGATGACGCCGTGGGACCGGACACACCTATGTTGGAGAAAACAGAATTTATGTTTACCTGATAAATTACTTTCTCCAACGGTGTGTCCGCGGTCCACGGCCCCGCCCTCGTTTTTAATCAGGTCTGATGATTTATTTTCTTTAACTACAGTCACCACGGTATCATATGATTTCTCCTATGCAAATATTCCTCCTTTACGTCGGTCGAATGACTGGGGAAGGCGGAGCCTAGGAGGGATCATGTGACCAGCTTTGCTGGGCTCTTTGCCATTTCCTGTTGGGGAAGAGAATATCCCACAAGTAAGGATGACGCCGTGGACCGGACACACCGTTGGAGAAAGTAATTTATCAGGTAAACATAAATTCTGTTTTTTTTAAATATTGCATAAAACAGTAATTAGGGCTCAAATATATGAGGTCTCAGGTGTTAAAAAAGCCAGGCAATCGGCTTGAACACAGAGCGTGAGTGCAAACTGCCACTCCACTTGTAATCTAGCCCTGTATAGGGTACTTCATGTCGTTTAAATACTTTATTTGCGTGATGTCCCTCTCTATTGTTTATTTGTGCTACAGAAACTGCATTGCTATAATTACTGTTTACTTATCAGAGCTGCAGCTGTGCATGCAAAGAGCAGTTTATCTACTGTTCTGCTCAAAACTGGCAGCAATTCCATCCGTACTCTAGAGATATTATGTTAAGTCGCAAGCACTGCCCAGTTATTGGAGTGTTTTGAACAAGTGAGTTGAGTGTTGTACGCAGTTATGATATCATTGTGTAGCTTAACTCATGATTTGTATTTTGTATATGTGTACAAAAATATGTTTATACATAGTGCGCAATTATTGATAGTAACAGCAATGTCAAGTCACTTATTTATGTCGCAGGTAGTCTTAATGACCCCTCAGAATTCCATAGTGACCTCTTACTCTTTTACAGGACTGTGGTAATGCCCGTTGCTCATGAATTCTCTCCAGATGTTGTTTTGGTCTCCGCTGGCTTTGATGCAGCCGAAGGACACCCAGCTCCACTCGGAGGATATAAAGTGACAGCCAAATGTAAGCAAATGAAGTTTAGATTACTCATCTGTGGTTGGTTATAAAATAAATAGATTTCCTTAAATGTATCATTTTATTAAATTGTATTTTATTAGTTCCCAGTGTTGCATGCAAGTTTTCAGAACACATACATATTGCAACTTACAACTCTGTTTTGTGTGTTTGTAGGCTTTGGTCATATGACCCGTCAGCTTATGAATTTGGCTGAAGGCCGAGTCGTTCTTGCTTTGGAGGGTGGTCATGACCTGACGTCAATATGTGATGCATCAGAAGCCTGTGTATCTGTCTTGCTGGGGAATGAGGTAATAGAGATGACATACAAAATGATATTGGTTGTCAAAATCCAAATAGCACATAAAGTGATGCACTCAAATACCTTACAGGGAACACATTTCCTAAAAACAGTAATTCTAGTGTATAACTCCAATTCAGATATCCAATTCAAATCAAGTGTCTGCTGCTCTTACTTGTCTGAGAAAAGAAAAACTCAATAGAGCGCATATATGGTGCATCTCATAAGACTTTAATTTATATATTCACAAGACCAATATGGCAACACATGCTAACAACAGTTTTGTGGGCATAAGCTTGCACCTATTGTCCTGGCTCTATCCAGCTCTTTAAACACCATTAACATTTGGATTGGATCACCAAACAACTTAAGACAATTCACTTCTTTCTTGTGAGTATAACAAACATCAAAAACCAGTGCAGGACAAACACTCCAAATACTTAACTAAAAACAGTTAAATAAATACATTTGCAACAGATTTCCCTACCTATCGGGGTCGTTTCATAAGGCACATTCAATTTCTTTCCCATGATATAAAATCATTTTCTACGAAATTCTGTTTTTCTATTGTACGTTTGCAATACACTGATGAATATACTTTTATTTTTATTTCATAATTTAATATGCAATATTTGATATGAGGAATAGGTTTGTTAAAGTATTTATTATCAGTGTCCAATTTATTTAATTAATTACCAAATGTACATTTAAAATACCATTTAATTCAGCATACAAAACAATGCCTTTAACATCCATTTAAAGGAACTTTAATCATTAATCTCCATAAACGATTGGGTACTGCCATGTTGTAACCTAAGTTTCCTTCTCTGTTTAGGCCAGTTATGGGCAGCTTATATATTAGTTACTCGAATTTAGAACCAATGACTAAGTGGAATATGGCAGTGTTAAGCCTTAAGTTTTCATCTGCACTTCTAATATTCAGAATGGGGGCAGAATAAATAATAAAAATATTGCATTTTTACTACACATAACTAAGCATTTTATGGTACAATTTCAGGTGTGTAATATCCTTTAAATTTATTTCCTTTTTTATCATAGAAAATAGTGTAGCCCTCCAATAAATGTTTCCCTGGTGCACTAGCCTGTGTGTAGCCATCTTGTCATCCACAGCTACCTAAATAAAATCCATTTTCCAGATATAACAGTCAGGCATATTACAAGTTGTTGTTTTAACGTTTTTAATATTCCCAAAAGAAAAATGTAGGCATTCAATAAAACAATATTTTTAAAGATATGCATACAAATACATGGGGAAAACACATAAAACATCCATTATAAAATGTTCCTTAAACTTTTGTTATACAAAATCTTTGAAAAATGATCTCTGATATTTGAAATAAATGTACAGCTTTGGCTTTTTTTTAAGAAAAGAAAATGCACATGGATATGTGTAGGATGGTGTAAAATGTAATAATAGAACATCTCAGTGACATAAAAATTGCACATAAGCTGTAAAATGTGGCTGTTATTGTTATTAGCATATTGAATAAGTAGTTCCTCAGTAAATTAGAAAGTGTTATACTAATTTGAAAAACAGTTTCTATTAAAGTCTAGTGTGGCCTGTTTATAATTTTTTTTTTTTTTATCAGCTGGATCCTGTCCCTGAAGAGACATTGAGGCAGAGACCGAATCCTAACGCTCTTCGTTCTTTAGAAACCGTCATTCAAGTCCAAAGTAAGTCATCTTTTTAATATCAAGGGGCCAGATTCTGGAAAGAGCAAACTTGTAAATCAGCTAAAAAAAAAGTCTGCCACGCAGTGCAAAGTGATTTTGTGCGTGGCAAGAATTCCAGCTGAAGAGCATGGAAGGACTTTCCTGCAACAACTTAAATCTGGAAGACATAACTTCAAAGAGCATGTCACAAAGCTCACTATGTGATAAATCAGTCGCAAATGTTGCTGAGATCTCTGCTCAATTAATAACAGAAGTTAATGAGTATACAGCAGCTATAGAACTGTCTCTGAAATATGTAGATTGGCCAGGGTCCCTAATAACTTTCAGCCAAGCCCTGTGAATATACAGATGAGCCCCTCCCTACCCCTGCGGCGATCACTCCTGGAGGCAAGGAAGATCTGGATGTCATGGTTGTCTTCTGTATATTCTGTGCTTGGAGAACAGAATAATGATTAATATTAATACTTTTTCTTCACAGCTATATATTTTACTATAGATAAAAAAAGACCAGACTAATGCTGCTAATTTATCAAATGAGTTTCTAATTAAATCTCCCATTATAGAGTTCCTATGAACTGAGGTGAATAAACACTGACCAGGCTATTTTATTGAAATACACTGGGGTAACCCCCTAATGGTAAGGCTTGATTGGTTCATACCTTAGGGTTCTAGTAGGTCAAGGCGGAATTACGGCAGAATTCTGTTCATGTTCCATTTGATTCAATAAAATATTGATTGCTATCAATCAGCATTCAGCTTTAATGTAGAGGCTGCACACGAAGAACCATGATTACTCCAACACCAGATGTTGGTAAGAAAACAAACCTCATATAACAATGGAGGATTTTGTGGAAGTTGCATAATTTACTGGCACAATACTACTTGAGTTCCTAGTCTAATCAGATAAATTCTGTCTGAAAACTCTTAAAGGGACACGAACCCAAAAAAAATATTTCATGATTCAGATAGAGAATACAATTTTAAATAACTTTCCAATTTACTTCTATTATTTAATTTGCTTCCTTCTTTTGTTATCATTTGCTGAAATGTTTATCTAGGCAAGCTCAGGAGCAGCAGAGAACCTAGGTTCTAGCTGTTGATTGGTGACTGCATATATATATTGATTGTGATTGGCTCACCCATGTGTTCTGTTAGAAACCAGTAGTGTATTGCTGCTCCTTCAACACATGATACCAAGAGAATGAAACAGATTAGATAATAGAAGTAAATTAGAAAGCTGTTTAAAATTGTACTCTCTATCTGAATCATGAAAGAAAAATGTTGGGCTTCATATCCCTTTAAGTATTAGTTTAATTCTAATGTACCAATATTATTCAAAGGGCTGTGCATGAGGCCAATGGGTCCTCAAAAAGTCTGCACTGTACCCAATATAATGGACTCTATAAGCACCTGAAAAGTAGAAAAAAGCAGAGGACAGGAGGGGAGACGGGGTAAAGGTGCTTTATGTGGCAATTATTTTTATTTTTTACTTCTGAAGGAAGAATGTTGGCTGCAGGGGAAAGCTCTACATTAGATCACTGAGAAACACCTTAAAGGGACATTAAACTTAAAGGGACATGAAACACAAAATGTTTATTTATTGATTCCTAAAATACAATTTTGAACAACTTTCCAATTTACTTTTACTTTATAATTGCATTAATTCTCTTGGTATCCTTTATTGAAAAAGCAGCAGAAATATACTACTGGGAGCTATCTGAACACAAATGATGAGCCAATAACATGAGGCCTACCTGGGTAAATTGGAAAGTTGTTTAAAATCACATGCTCTATATGAATAATGAAAGAAAAAAATGGGTTTCATGTTCCTTTAAAGGGACAGGAACCCCCAACATTTTCTTTCATGATTTTGATAGAACATACTATTTTAAATAACTTTCTAATTTACTTCTATTATGAAATTTACTTCATTTTCTTATTATCCTTTGCTGCAGGAACAGCATTGCACTTCTGGCCACTAGCTGAACACATCTAGTTAGCCAATCACAAGAGACAAATATGTGCAGGCACCAATCAGCAGCTAGTTCCCACTAGTGTAGGATATGTGCGTATTTTTTTCCAACTAGGGATACCAAGAGAACGAAGCACATTTGAAAATAGAAGTGAATTTAAAAGTGTCTTAGAATTACATGCTCTGTCTGAATCATGCAAGTTTAAAGGGACAGTCAATACCAGAATTTTTGTTGTTTAAAAAGATAGATAATCCCTTTATTACCCGTTCCCCAGTTTTGCATAACCAACACAGTTATAATAATACATGTTTTACCTCTGTAATTACCTTGTATCTAAGCTTCTGCTGACTGCCCCCTTATTTCAGTTCTTTTGACAGACATGCAGTTTAGCCAATCAGTGCTCAGTCCTAGGTCACTTCACGTGCATGAGCTCAATGTTATCTTTATGAAACACATGAACTAATGCCCACTAGTGGTCAAAATGTATTCAGATTAGAGGCAGTCTTCTAAAAAATTAGCATATGAACCTCCTAGGTTTAGCTTTCAACTAAGAATACCAAAAGAACAAAGCAAAATTGGTGATAAAGGTAAATTGGGAAGTTGTTTAAAATTACATTCCCTAATTAAATCATGAAAGTATTTTTTGGACTTGACTGTCCCTTTAATTTTGACTTTTCTATCCCTTTAAAATCACATTTCCCATAAAATATTTCATTATGCATAATTAAATAATTTTGCAATAATTTAAATATTTATTTTGCCTGCATTCTATGTAATTAACACTAACATTCCCACATGCTGCACAGTCATTGGTTGATGTGTACAGGGGTGGCTCTTTTATATTTTATATTTGTCCCTAATTGGTCTCAACAAGGAAGTAAAAAACACAATATGCCAGAGACTTTTTCAAGGGGGTATGTTCTAGGCCTACAAAACAATGCATATTTTACTAATCCAATTTGCAGTTTTAAATGGTTTTTAAACCTTGTATTTGCATGCAGCTCTTTATTAGTACTGTGAATTGTTTCTGATGCAGAAATAAAACTATTAATTTGTCACAAACTTTGTGTCAAGTAAGGTTTGGGGATATGACAGATATTGTATGTGACCGGTATAAATCCAGACAATGTAGATGCCTGCATGAGCTACATTTTTATACACATAGCTGTATAAATGAAATTGTATTAATCTCTCGTGGTTTTGTATTATTTTATGCAGCCTTTTTCAGTGTGGTGAAATAATACACACTTAAAGGGACATTAAACACTAAATACATGCTAGATAGAATGATGCATTCAAAGAAAAGATTAGTCCATGACTAACATGTAGATGTATTTTTTAAAGTTTCATTAGTTGTTTAAAAAGTGACAAAATAAGTGTAAAGTTTTAGTGTCTATAAAACACTGGGAGCTGCCATGTTGTAACTTGTGTTACCTTCTCTGCTGTGGCCAATTAGGGTCAGTTATAAATAGGTCACTAGAGTGTGCAGCCAATGGTTGTGCTGGATTTAACAGTGTTCTGCACTTCCATTTATAACAGGAACTGAAAAGCTCACAATTTCAGAATGGAATTACAGGCAAAGAGGACAAAATAAATAATGAAAGTCAGCCAATAGAATGCAAGCTCAATCCTACTGGCTGATTGGATCAGCCAATAGGATTAACCTTCAATCCTATTGGCTGACTGCATCAGCCAATAGGATTTTTCCTACCTTAATTGCGATTGGCTGTTAGAATTCTATCAGTCAATCGGAATTCAAGGGACGCCATCTTGGATGACATCATTTAAAGGAATATTCATTCGTCGGGTAGTCGTCAGCCTGGAAGGATGCTCCGCGTCGGATGTCTTGAAGATGGACCCGCTCCGCTCCGGATGGATGAAGATAGAAGATGCCGTCTGGATGAAGACTTCTGCCCGTCTGGAGGACCTCTTCTGCCCAGATAGGATGAAGACTTCGGACCATCTGGAGGACTTCTGCCCGGATAGGATAAAGACTTCGGACCCTCTGGAGGACCACTTCTGACGGTTGGGTGAAGACGTCTCAAGGTAGGGTGATCTTCAAGGGGGTTAGTGTTAGGTTTTATTAAGGGGGATTGGGTGGGTTTTAGAGTAGGGTTGGGTGTGTGGGTGGTGGGTTTTAATGTTACAGGTAATTACAGGTAAAAGAGCTGATTACTTTGGGGCAATGCCCCGCAAAAAGCCCTTTTAAGGGCTATTTGTAATTTAGTATAGGGTAGGGATTTTTATTATTTTGGGGGGCTTTTTTATTTTATTAGGGGGATTAGATTAGGTGTAATTAGTTTAAATTTTTTTTAATTATTTTATTATTTTCTGTAATTTAGTGTTTGTTTGTTTTTTTGTACTTTAGTTAATTTTATTTAATTGTAATTAATTGTAGTTAATTTAGTTAATTTATTTAATTATAGTGTAGTGTTAGGAGTAATTGTAACTTAGGTTAGGTTTTATTTTATAGATAAATTTGTATTTATTTTAACTAGGAAGTTATTAAATAGTTAATAACTATTTAATAACTATTCTACCTAGTTAAAATAAATACAAAGTTGCCTGTAAAATAAATCTAAACCCTAAGATAGATACAAATGTAACTATTAGTTATATTGTAGCTATCTTAGGGTTTATTTTATAGGTAAGTATTTAGTTTTAAATAGGAATAATTTATTTAATGCTAGGAATATGTATTTAGATTAATTTAAATTATATTTAAGTTAGGGTGGTGTTAGGGATAGGGTTAGACTTAGGTTTAGGGGTTAATAAATGTAATATAAAGGCGGCGACGTTGGGGCGGCAGATTAGGGGTTAATAAATTTAGGTAGGTGGCGGCGGTGTAGGGTGGGCAGATTAGGGGTGAATAAATATAATGTAGGTGGTGGTGGGATCCGGGAGCGGCGGTATAGGGGCTAATATATTTATTAGAGTTGCGGCGGGGTCCGGGAGCGGTGGTATAGGGGTTAATATATTTATTAGAGTTGCGGCGGGGTTCGGGAGCAGCGGTATAGGGGTTAATATATTTATTAGAGTTGCGGCGGGGTCCGGGAGCGGCGGTATAGGGGTTAATATATTTATTAGAGTTGCGGCGGGGTCCGGGAGCGGCGGTTTAGGGGTTAATATATTTATTAGTGTTGCGGCGGGGGCCGGGAGCGGCGGTTTAGGGGGTAAACAGTATAGTAAAGTGTGGGTGTTTAGTGACAGGGTAGCAAGAAAGCTGTAAAAAAGCCGAAGAGCAGCGAGATTGATGACTGTTAGTTAACAACAGTCTGCTGCTCATCGCTCCGTACTTGGTGCGCGGCTTTTTGACAGCTTTTTTGATCATTTTGGAGAACGTATTCAGGTCCGTGGCAGCGATGTTAGGCGAGCGTATTGGTGCCGTCGAATGCAGGTAAGTTGACTGCTTGATAAATAGAGGCCATAATCAGTCAGTCATCATCACATTTCAGCCTTAGTATTCAGGCCTTTTTCAAGATAAAGTCACAGGGTACATAATGTAGCTTAAATACCTCAATCCTGGCATTTTCAAAAAAAGCATGTAGTAAATGACGATACATCACTTCCTCATTTCTGTCTGATACTGCCCGCTCACCTCAATCGGACAGGTTGGGATACCTTTTCCTCCCGCACAATGATAAATAATAACTCAAGAATGCAGAAGGTTATAAGTGTAATATACCAAAGGGATCTTATAGTTTTTTTTTTTACAGACTTTTCTCTTCTTATTGCATGTTAATACAGTTATTTATTTGTGCTCAGTAATAGTACTAATTAAATTGCAAATGCCATTTTTCTGCCCTGTGCTTATTGATGTACCATTGTAAAAATAAATGTTACACGTGATATTAGAAGCATATGTTACATTTTACTTGTTTAATTGTACGTACGAGTCATTGTGGAGTTCCCTTTGTCTAGATTAACACAGTAAAAGCACGCCTCTATGTTCTTATTCCTCACAGTTTACGCATATGTTTATATTTATTTACACATTCACTTTGCTATATTTATGTGAAGAAGGCAAGTCATATCACAATGTGAGTAATATCCATTCAGATTGGTTTAATACTGAAATATGAACAGCAAGAAGTTGATATGAAAAGTGTATGTCAGCATTCTAAAAGTTTACGTTTCCATTTGCAAATCTAGTACACATGGGGTTAATTTACATTATTACCAAAAACAGGTCTTAGAGAGAAGTCAGGAGAAGTGGCTACTCAAGGGATATGAGACACTTTGAGAATGCATTAGAAAAAAAGTAAATCATAGTAAAAAAAAAAACTTTTCAATGTATTTATTTATTTTGCCCCTTTCGCCTATAATTTTACTCTGAAAACTGTTGTTTTTGCAAATCTAAGAATTGGGAGTGTTCATTGCAGCCTAACCCTGCTACATATCTCTCCCAAATTTAGCAGAGGTTATAACACAAGATACTGTAAAACAAGTTTTGATAATAAAATGGCAGTTGGGAAGCTTTTTCTACTCCGGTAACAAATCTGTAAAACTTTGTCTACTCCGGTAACAAATCTGTATTGGTTCCTTACAAATTGGAGCAAAAAAGACTTAATGTACACAGAACGTTTTTACACTCTATGGCCACTTGTCCTGCTGCTCGATGCTAGCTTACTGTACCTGTAGTTAAGTTAACCTCTTGTGTGCCAGATTTGCCGACTCCAATATGTTGACATTTAAAATGGTCACTGTTGCTATTGACATTTCATGATACGAACCCAGTCAAATTTGACAATTATTATTGTTTTATTTTTGTGTGTGCCTGTTTATTTTTAATTTTATTATCCACAATTGGAGTCTGACTTACCCACATGATTGTATATCCGTCTTTTAATGTTTATCGCAGCTATAATGGAAGCAGTCATTTGAGTACTGATCATATAATGCTCTGGCACATTGTACTGACAGAGTATTTTGTTTCAGGTAAATACTGGACATCTGTTAAGCGTTTTGCATCCAAAGTTGGATACTCACTCCTGGAAGCCCAGAAACACGATATAGATGAGGTTGAAACAGTAACAGCCTTAGCTTCTCTGTCAGTGGGTATGGGCACAATGTCGGCAGCTGGGAGCAGGTAACATATCTTATTTCATAAGTTGTTTTCCTGTGTCACTGAGACATTCAGCAGTTTCAGCCTCTTGTGTGTTAGGATGCACTGGAAAGGGAAACTGATTAAAATATGTTATGAAATTTTCTTGCTTTTAACCCCTTCTCTGCCAGAAAGGGACAAAAATGCAGTCCTATCAGCACACTGCAGACCTCTTTTTCAGGCAGTGATTTAAAGGATAAACAGTTAAATGTGTTCTATACATATGACAATAATTAAACAGGCCTTAAACGTCAAATTTAATTTGATTAACAATAACGCAGATAAATAAATCAATAAAGGCCAGTGACTATAGCGAGGGAGTCAGGTTATTTAAAAAAATATTCAATAAACTATTTTCATGCAGAAGCTGGAAAATTAAATGCATTTGATGTGTTTATTCTTGACTAACCATTTCTTATATTTTGCAGCAGACCTCAGGATGAGCCAATGGAGGAAGATGATGATATGAGTCTATGACCAATCAAGATGTTTGTTACTAATTTTTGATGTGTTCCTTGGAGCCGGTAATCTTCCACAGATGCAGCAAACTATTTTGTTTTAAATCACAACAGAGACAATTCTCTCACTCTTGAATCCATTGCTGAACAAGATCAAGATACATTAACAGACTGCTTCCATTTTGATTCTGACTTGACTTGTTTCCTGAGCATGCAGAAAGATTATGCAGAAAGAGACCAAAGACATTATTTTTTTTGACCAAAGATACCACTCAGGTGTGAAGATAAAAAAATAAGTAGGTTGACCAAAGATTGGCTATTGCCCCAGTTAGAAGAATATTAAATAGATCTTTATAAGATCTGAAAAGATGAATGATGCTTTTGTGTGAACTCAAATCTACCTTACCTGCCACAAATACATTAATCATCTATTTGAAAACAACAATGATATTGCTTTATTTGTCAGACAGATGGCATTTACTGTACATAGTCAATTAATTCACCAGTCTAACAATCATTTGGAATTTATCTGATTCTACACTCTTTTGTGTTTGGTGATAGTTCTCAATGTAAGACAGAAAATACATTTCCACAACCCATAAACAGTGTCAGATTTCCTGTAAAATACCAATGGACTTTCACCAAAGACATCTCATCTGGAAACCTAACAGTTTATTTTAGACTTAACTGCAGAGTTTTCTTTGCAAGATACATAAGTTGTTTCCTTGGACCTAGAAGTGCCTGATACACCTGGAATCCAGAAGATGTCTTGTTTTCGCATTGTTCTTCATGACCACTAGCCCTACATGGAATTAATTTTTGTATTATTCTTTTGCACTATACAAAGGCGCACCCAACACCCCATTTTAAAGACATTTTAAAATCTTGCAAAAACTTTTAAGAGGATATGTATAAAAAGAGAATGGATCATTTTTTTAATTGCTGTAAAATTATGCTTATTAAGACATTGAACATTGATTACTATACTGTTTTTTTGTCATGTGCTTCAGCTTTCCAGTAGGGTTCATAAGTTTCTCCAGAAGGTTAAGATGGAATTCTGTTATGCACATATTGTTATGAAATGTAGGACATTTTGTGTGTGGGTCTGTCAAAACTTTCCCTTTCATTTGTTTCTACAAAAATTGCTAGAATCATTTTTGTATAGCTGTTTTGATTATGTCTACATCAAAAGTTCTACAGATGTTTCCGATTCTTAACATTTGTCACAGATGTAAGATAAAACAATCTGTTCATCTTGATGCACTTTTATAAACCTGTATATGTAGTCCCTGAAGTCTTTGTAGTTATGACCTCTTGTGGTCCATGTGCATACCTCTTAGCTCCTAACAGATCATTTTTGGGCACATGGCTTTATCTATCCTATACATCCATTCCATCAAGTTGAAATAAACCTGTTTACTGTGTATTTAATTTGAAGCATTGCACATATCTTTTATACCTTTATGAAAGCAATATTCTCCTCTGTTTAACCACTACATAAGGGTGTTAAGTCTAGAACTGGCACCTTTAAAAGACAATAGAGCTTCTCAAATTAGAAATAGCTCCACATGTTTGGAGTAGACTTGGTGATTTGCCATTTGTAGATTTGGTGAAAATGATAGGTAGGTTCATTTAAACCACTAGTGCAAGTGACATCATTGGGATTAAGAAACCAGCAGCACCAATTACACCACTGCAGGTATTCTCTGTCTTTCTTTAATCAGATGCCTCTGCTTCGCAATAGGTTTCAGACTTACACCTCAAACCTTTGATGTAACTGTTGTGGAATAGTGCCGCCTTTGCCAACATCAAACGTATTTTTTCTCCTTGTCAGGTGTGATGGCTTGCAAAAACATGAGGGGCTGAATTGTAAATCAAAGCAAACAGCTGCTAAATCCTTTGCACTCAAGGTTTTGTAGATAAAAAAAAAGGTTGCCCTCCTCTGGGACTTAGCCCACTTTTCACTTTTTCTCTTTTCATATTCACAGCCACAAATTTTATCAGCTCTATAACTCATCAACACGTCAAAAACAACAAAAATAAAAAGAACGTTGCATTTTACCTCAAAATTATAAAGCCTAAAAAAATGTGTTTTATGTTTAATATTTGCCAACATCTGTTCTAGATAAAACATCATGTTTAATGTTGAACCCCTTGGAATTTTCAGCCACTTAAAAGTTTTCCCTTTCTCCCCAGGATTGACCCTAACTGTGGTTATGAAATTATTCTAATATTTAGAGTTTGTTGGCCATTTTTGTTTTTCACTTAAATTATTCTATGTAGAGTTTATGTGCATCATTCCATTGTTATTTTATTTTGTGTGTGTGGAAAGTGGGGTAAATAATTATAACTGCAGTGAAATAATAATTTCAGAATTGCACATTTCTTGCCAAATAGACATAGTCTTCTGTCAGGCGTAATAAGAACAACAATTTGTCACTGCTAATAATACAAAACAGCTTTTATGCAGTGTGTGTGTGCAGGTTTTTATGACACAATGTATATATATATTCATAGTGATGCTGAACTGTAAAATGACGTAATCCGTTTTATTCAGTAGTTGAACTGGTGCACATAAAATAATTATGCAAACTGATACTTACATGTTTCTTTTGTTACCGCTATAATTGTTCCCCTGATTTTTTCAGGCATTTAAAATCTTTCTAAATGTTTTTTTAATGCACATTAAACTCATAATGTAATTCTCAATAAATTAAACTGTTAATGACCAGAGGTGGTTTGCACATTTAAAGACCAAAGTTTCAGTTTGGTCTTTTATAGTTGGTATTTGTTACAGCCTCCTGTATTGGTTCAATGGACTGTGGGGCAGCACACAGTGAGGCAGATAGCTGATTGGCTCCTTGGGGATTCACTACTTGGGCCTTGAAAAACAGCCTGGATCTTCTAAAGTAGGACAGATCCGCACAACATATATAAATGTCCAAATAGGAGCTAACCTGTTACAGTATATTTTCACTATTATTTTTTATTATTTTGCTGTAAAATTCCTTGTCCTTGGATTCCTAAATAGTCTTGAATACAAATTCTTTACTTGAGTATGCTGCAAATAGCCTGAGTCAACTACATAGTAATTGTGTTGCTTACAACTATGAGCAGATCTCAATATATTTCTGTTCCTTGCTCGAGTTGTTTAATAATGAAAAAAAATGCGTTAGTTATAGAGCTAAAAAAATATGGCCCAATATGACCACCACAACCTTCCACATTGCTACCGAATCAACCACACTTATTTGTTATAATTTAACCCCTTAGTATTTGGAATGACAAAAAAATGCCTCAGAATTTTTGGGATATCACAATGTACAGCCTGACAACATCGTAAAATGTCCTTTATTCTTGCAGCAGGATTTTAGGGCCCTGTTTTTAATCAGTCGGTTAAAGATATAGGCCCAAAGTATTGCCCTCGTTATATTATGACCAGGCTGCAAGAATAAAGGCAATTTTACAATAATGTACAGCTTTGCTTTGTGATTATTTGAAATTGTTGGATCTTTGTTTAGAATGAGTGACGGCTGGATACTTTATATATACTTTTTCTGAATCTTTGAGCTATATTAGCAGACATTATGGTTCCATTTCAGTTCCATGTAATTGAAAATTCTTTCCTCTAACATGGAACAGTGTGGTCTTTTTATATTGAATTGTTTGCATTTATTTGTTTGATTAACAGCACCATGATAGGAGCAAATTGTTCCAATTGTTTTAGGCTGAAAATAAATAAGTTATCAGTTTTACTAAACATTTTGGTACCCTTTAAATGTATAAAAATATTTTACATAATACTTACCCTTGATTTAAAAATGTATAATTTGGCCATGTCAGCATTTGTTAGACATAGAATCAGACAATCTAATGACAACGACTATGTTAAAGGGATTGTAAAGTTTAATGAACAAGTGCCCGATAACTAAAGGTAATCTTAAAAAACGGGCACTTTCATTCATTAAACTTTACAATGATGCTTCTTTTTAAAAATACTTACCTTTGCGTTATGGCAAACATAACGCTGATCCTCTGGCTGCAGCTCTTGTTTTCGTTAGCAGATCTATGACGAATCCGGCTTCCTCAAATCGTTGTGTGTCCCCTTTGGTGTCCAGCTCGTGAGGCACGCAGTGATTGGAGGAAGCCGGATTGTCATCAATATGCTAATGAAAGCAGGAGATGCGGGCGGAGGATCAGTGTTCTTTACCATAACGCAAAGGTAAGTATTTTAAAAAATAAGCGTCATAAAGTTTAATGAATGAAAGTGTCCCTGTTTTTAAGATTATTTTTAGTTACAGGGCACTTGTTCATTAAACTTTACAATCACTTTAACATAGTCGTTGTCATTAGATTGTCTGATTCTATGCCTAACAAATGCTGTCAAGCAGACATGGCCAATTTGGGACAATAAATATACTAATTAATGTATCTGCTCTGCATCATTCTGCATTCTAATAAAAGTGCCTGCTATCTTCTTGAAAGCCACTAGATGTCACAATTCTCCACTAAACTTTTAAAAAGTCATTGCAAGTCTCCTTTTAAACTATTGGAAATTGTGAGGTTTTAACAGCACTGTGTATTTCACCTTTTGCCTACTAGATGTATAGAAATGTTTCTGATAAGTGCCAGACAAGTCCATATATACGTGGATTCTTAAACTATTACATCAATCTAGATAGAAAGCGGCTGGAAAAATGTTTCAATAACCCAGCAGCAAAATATTAGACAGTGCCTACAAATAATTTTCTTCTACAGCTGCATATAATGTGCTAGAAATGAGTATGTATATTTCATTGGTATTCTTTTTAAGGTTACTTGCAATTTTTTTTAAGGAAAATTCTTTACTTGGTTATTAATACCAATAATGACTGCAATAAACATACATTATGATATTGAAAGTGAAGGGTCTTTCTGTATATTTAGACACACTATGGCTAGTTCTGCATACTGTGTTCCCTTCCACTTTCTGTATTGTATACAACAAAAATGTATTCTACTGCAGTGGACAATGTGCAAACTTGCTTTTGTAATAAGAATAACATTCTTACCACTTAATGTTGTTAATATAGATAGCTTGGGATCTGACCTCCAAATTTGTCTAGAAGTAAAATATAAATATATATCTTTATATATATATATTTTTTTGTAAATGATGGAAATTGAACAATAAATGTATTTTTTTTCGTGAATTGGATCTATATTATTTTTACAAATAGTATAAAAAATTAAAAGAACTATCAATTTGTTCTATTATATATATAGCTAATGACACCATAAACCCAAAATGCTATTTTTTCCATATACATCTAGGTAACCAACTCTGGTTTAGATTACAAATTGAGCACTATTAATAGCGCAGGTTGTGCTATTTATATCACAACCCTGAGCTAAGAATAGCACACAATGTGATATTGCAAGTCAATGGTTAAAGATATTAACTAGAGAGGGTTGCCATATTGCTGCTTTAAGGGAGGACACTTATGAAGGATACATATGTCAGGGGCTATTTAAAGAAATGTTCCATTATAAGAACCCCAACATATGTATTTTTCATGTGTCCCCCTATAAGCGGCAATATGGCAACCTTATTACAAGAGATTGTTTTTGTGGCTGAGAGTCCACTAATTCAATACATAACCTATGGAAAATACTTCACCTGGCCACTAGGAGGAGATGAAGACACCTCCCAGTAGTTTTTTGTCTTGTTCATGGAGGTAGGCAGAGAGAGGTGCTCTGTTGAAGATTCTGATTTTTTTGTCCTCAATGGATTGTTTACTGCAAGAAAGGACAGGGCAGTTGTGGAATGTCATATAAATCTCTTAGTAGAGTTTTGGTAGATGCTAGCTACTTGATGTTGCAGGGAAGTTCTTATGCCTCTTCCAGATTATTATGCTATCCTCCCTTTTTAGGCTGTCTGGGTAAGTCCTGACTTTAAGTTCTTCTAATGACTTGTTTAATGAGATAGGGAGAGTAACTAGATTGCCTGCAGTCTGATCTATAACCTTATATATATATATATATATATATATATATATATAGTTCTTTTACAACTGTATTTATCTAGAACTTTAGAAGGGGCTTGACATAAGGGTCCTCAATTTAGAGGTTGATTGTTAACTAAGGGGGTATGAGATGCTCAGAGGCAGCACCGGGTCCTCCAAATGGACTTGCCGTTCAGACCCGGTGCACACCGCAGTCACGTGAGCCTGGGGCAGCTGACAGAAGTGGCCAAACGATTGTCTTAATCCTAGAGAACCATGCTGTTTTCAAGACTCTTCTACAGAAGGAACATGTTACCTATGTGGTTAGACCGACCTGGAGTGGGCTGAACTTAGCGGGTCACTGTTGTAGATTGCACGCTCTGTCAGTACAGCATTCACCATGCACAGCGTGCCTACGACGGTGGGGGGCTAAATGCAAGACCACATTCACACCCCAAAAATGGCCAATTCCTTAATTTGTGACGCCATTATTCAAATATTTTGTCTTATAACCAAGAACTCTGGCTTTGCTGTTCTAGCTAGGAGGGATATCTGGTTAAAGTCTTGGTCAGCGGACATAGTCTCCATGTCTAGGTTACTATTATTGGCATTTAAGGGAAAATCCTCATTGGCCCGGGCCTGGATTCCATCATTTCTGTCACTGGCAGAAAGGGTGCCTTTCTACCCCAGGATTAGAAATCTAGAACTAAGGGACGTCCTATGGGACTTTTACATTGCGTTCCTCCGAGTAAGACACAGAGGAGTACCTGGAAGCTAAACCCGTAGTGGAACAAGAAAAAACAGCCCAAGAAATCTACCCCAGACACCAAGTTAGCATAAAGGTTTGGCCCCGGACCTGGGCTCAGGTCAAGTAGGGGGCAGGTTAGCTTTGTTTCAGGAGGTTTGGGCTCAGTCCATTCAGGCCCTCCAAGGAGCAGGTTCCTTATAACAAGGATCTCGGGAAAGCCGGAAAAAAGAACAGCCTTCCTACACTGTGTAGACAATCTGGTATCTACGTATGGGAGTTATTGTCCCCATACTACAGGCAGAGATGGAAGAGGATTCTATTCAAATCTCTTCATCGTTCCCAAGAAGGAGGGAACTTTTCTTCCCATCTTAGAGATCTTAGAAGTGCCTCAAAAAGTTTGTAAGGGTACCCTCTTTTAAAATGAAAATTATCAGGTCCATGTGCAGGAAGGTCAATTCATGGCTACCATAGATCTAAAGGACGCGTACCTTCATATTCTAATTCACCGAAATCATTACCACTACCTTCGTTTTGCCTTCCTGGACAAGCATTACCAATTCATAGCTCTCCCATTCAGCCTAGCTACAGCTCCCAGGATTTTTTTCAAAAGTATTGGGGACCCTCCTCACTGTAGTCAGACTACAGGGCATTGTGGTAGCTCCATACTTCAACGACATCTTGGGTAAGGCGCCATCTTTACATTTAGCAACATCTCACACAGAGAAGTTACTCTAGTATCTTCAGGGTGCATGGCTGGAAATTAAACCTGTAAAAGAGTTATGTCACTCAAAACATGAGAGTGAACTTCCTAGGGATCATCATAGATTCTATCAGCATGCGCATTTATCTCACAGATCAATGCAGGTAGAAGCTTCAGTCTGCCTGCAGTCTACTTCAATCCATTCCTCTGCCTTTGGTAGCTCAGTGGATTGAGGTGGTAGGTCTTATGATTACAGCTTCATTCCTTTTGCCCAAATGCATGAGACCTCTACAGTTTTGTATGCTCAGGCAATGGAATGGGAGTCGCTTAGACCTGCCTCAGGTAATTTCTCTGGATCCAGAAACAAGATATTCTGTCTCCTGGTGGTTGTCTCAGGAACCCATTCTCTAGGGCATGTGCCTTCTGCACCCATCCTGGGAAATATTAACAACAGATGCGAGTTTGACAGGCTGGGTGCTGTGTATGGTTCTCTGAGAGCTCAGGGAACCTGACTTCCAGAGGATACGATTCTTCCTATCAACATTCTGGATCTGAGCGCCATTTTCAATGCTCTTCTCTCGGACAACATCTCTACTGTAGCCAATGTCAATCACCAGGATGGAACTCGCAGCTCTTTGGCAATGCTGGAAGTATCTCGTCTTCTTCAATGGGTGGAGACTTACCAATGCCAAATATCAGCCATCCACATTACAGGTGTGAAAAACTGGGAAGCACATTTTCTGAGCAGGCAGACTCTTCACTCCGGGGAATGGTCTCTAAACCAGGAGTTTTTTGTGAGATCACCTGCAGGTGGGGGTGCCCGGAAATAAATCTGATGGCTTCTTGAGATACGGGTCGAGATCAAGAGATCCTCAGGCGGTGCTGGTGGACGCCTTAGCAGCTCCTTGGCAATCTAGTGTATATTTTTCCCCCAATTGTTATGCTCCCTCGAGCAATAGCTCAAATCAAACAGGAGGGAATTTCTGCTATCTTGTTTGTTTGCAGACCCGTGAGAATGTCATCTGCTCCTCCATGTCAGCTTCCTCAGAGGCCGGACCTTCTGTTTCAGGGTCCGTTCTTCTATAAAAATCTAGAATCTCTGAGGCTGACTGTGTGGAGATTGAACAAATTATTTTGTCCCAGAGAGGATTCTCTGAGGAGGTGATTGATACAAGGGAATGTAAACCCTTGGCACAAAGTGAAGACTGTGTATCCTCCAGTTTCTACAGGATGTTTTGGAGGAGGGCCTAACAGTTCTCTTAAAGGTCAGATTTCTGCACTTTCTATATTATTGCATAAGAGGTTGGCTCATTTGCCAGATGTTCAGTTATTCGTTTCTATCTATTGCTAGAATTAGACCTGTTTTTAAACCTATTGCTCCTCCATGGAGCCCTAATCTTGTTCTGAGTTCTTAAACAGGCTCTGTTAAAGCCTATGCTTTCTCTTGATAGTAAGTTACTAACTTGGAAAGGGTTTCTGTTAGCTATTTCCTCTGCTCGTAGAGTTTCAGAATTGTCTGCCCACCAGTGTGACCTGCCTTATCTGGTGTTTCATTCGGATAAGGCTGTACTTTGGACAAAGACAGGGTTTTTACCTAAGGTTGTATCAACTCATATCAACCAAGAAATTGTTGTTCCGCCTCTTTGCCCCAATCCTTCTTCCTCCAAAGAGAGGTTATTGCATAATTTGGATGTTAGAGCTTTAAAGTTTTACCTTCATGCTACCAAGGAATTTCGCCATTCATTTTCCTTGTTTATTCTGTTTTCTGGTAAGCTCAAGGGTCAAAAGGCCAGAGCTTTTACTCTATCCTTCTGGCGCAGAGGTTTGATTAACATGGCTTATATAGAGACGGGTCAGCAGCCTCCATTCTGGTTTACGGCATATTCTCCCCGTGCGGTGTCTACTTCCTGGGCCTTCAAGAATGATGCTTCAGTTAAACAGACCTGCAAGTCTGCTACCTGGTCTTCATTACATACTTTCATAAAACTTAACTGATTTGATGTTTTTGCCTCAGCAGAGGGGTCCTTTGGGAGAAATGTTCTTCAAGCAGTGGTGCCTAGTTTTTAAGGATTGCCTTCCCTACCTTTCCCTCCCTAAAATTGTTGTGGACTCCACAGCTCGGGTTTTGGTTCCCCATAGGTTATGAATTGAATTTGTGGACTCTCACTGCCATTAAAAAGAAAATATGATAAATTATTTTATTTCTTGGCAGTGAGAGTCCACGAACCCGTCCTGTTTACTGTAGTGGCGGCAGTCTTATGGCACATCTATACCCCTTTTTATCTCTCTACTTTTCCTTATCCTTAGCTTGAACTACTGAGAGGGTAGGAGAAGTGGGAAGGATATTTCAATGTTTGGCGTGTCTTTGCCTCCTCCTGGTGGCCAGGTAAACTATTTCCCATATATTATGAATTTAATTTGTGGACTCTCGCTGCCAAGAAAGAAAATAATTTTTCATGTAAGCATAAAATATATATTTTTTAGCGCACCTTTGGCTTGGAGTGCCTTCTAGTTAGTGCCTGAGTGAAAGCCAGGACCTGAGTTTTTTAGCGTGCCCCATAGACGTCAGGTATGGGATTTACCATGGTCATGCTATCCAGCCTCTAAATGTTAGCTCACCTGAGTCTTTCTGTCGAGCACTAACATTTTACTTTTCACTTGTAATATGGCAGTACATCATAGGGTCAGCGCTCCTCCATCTAATGCCTCAAGTGGCAGATGTAAATCTTGTGCATATGCTCTTATTTGGTAGGGAACTTAAATCTCATGTAACAGGGGCAGTATATAAAATCAGGCAACATATTTACCTGCAATTCTGTCCATCATTTTCTGGAATATGGCAGGTGCACCATGTAAGCTAAAAGGTAAGACTGTGTATTGAAATAGGCCATCAGGTATAGAAAATGCATTCTTCTCCTTTGTCTGCTCTTTGAGTGGCACCTGCCAGTAGCCCTTGGTGAGGCATACATTCTAGGCATTTGATACCCATTAATTTCTAAATCAAATTCAATTTATGATAATCGTTACATAATCTAATTGTGCCATCAGGCTTTGGCACAAGTACAATCGGACTGCTCCAGTCACTTTGAGATTCCTCTATTATTCATGTCTAAGATTTTTTTGACCTCTGATCTAATAGCCTGCCTACAAGCCTCAGGTATTCTGTATGTTTTATGATTAATCTTTTTTCTTGGTTCTATTACAATGTCATGTTTGATAATTTTAGTTTTACCTGGGATGGTGGAAAACACCTTTATTCTGAGAATTTTTTTTACCTCTCACTTCTGATGAACAGACAAGGTTTACCTCTGTAGTAATCAGAACCTCCCTTTCTTTCCATGGCCTCAATAAATTAACATGATAAATATGCTCCTCCTTCAGTCTACCTGGCTGCATTACCTTGTAATTCACTTCATCTGTCCCCTCAATTACTTCATAGGGCCCTTGTCAGGTGGGACCCAAACCTCTAACTCTGACTGGCTGAAACACAGAAACCCTAGCATTCTTATTGTAGCTTTTCTTTTGACTTTGTTGGGCATTTTCCATGTTCCTTAACTATTAGCATAATGGCTGCCATACACTCCTGTATCTGTGAAATATTTTCAATCACACTACAATGTGGGGTAGCCTCCTGTTTCCATGTCTCCTTATCTATGTCCTGTAAACCCCTAGGATATCTGACATACAATAACTCAAAGGGTGAAAACCCAGTAGATGCTTGAGGCATTATTTTCTAATTGCAAACATCAAATATGGCAAAAGAAAATCCCAGTTCTTACCATCTTTGTCAATTAACTTCCGTAACATAGCTTTTAAAGTTCTATTGAACCTTTCAACTAAACCATCAGTTTGTGGGTGGTACACAGAAGTTTTAACTGCTTAATATTAATTAATTTCTTTGTGACCCGTTTATCTCTCCATGAAAAGTCTCTAAAATGATATACACCCATCTGCTCATTACTAGATCCTCTTCAGCCTGGAACAGTCTTATCATATTTAGGGCTAGATTAACGTGCGCCCATATATGGGCATTACAAGTGTCTGGTTGTACTAACCAGAGGTCAGAGCTCTGGTTAAAAATAAAAAGTTGTCTCAATTTCCCCCAAAATAAAGAGGATATGAAATATAAATGAATTTTAAAGAAAAACTGCACAAAGCAGTTATAAGGGGTTAAAGTGAGGGGATGTGGCCTTTACCTGGAGCTCAATGGGGACTGTGTTTTCTCTAAACATATATGTATTTGCTTATATACATATGTATTTATGTGTTAATATGTGTATACACATATAAACACATAAATATAGATGTATATAAGCATATATATTTATTTATTGCTACCCAACGCTGCATGATTTGCCACCTACGACGTGTTAGGTGGTTTGCTGTGGCTGCTGGCATAAAAACGAGGCTCCCATTGGAACTTATGGAAGCGAGCTCGGCTTTCGGCAATGAGGTCACGTTCACATTGCACCGCACTTGTAATACCAGAGCACATTTACATGTGTTGGTATTAATGACTGGAATGCAATTATCGTGCTTATGTAAGTGAAATGTTGTGCTCCACTCATAATCTAGCTCTGGGGCTTTAAGGTCTTTCTTGCATGGGGTAATGCAACAAATCTCCCACTGTCATGTATCTTTCCTCAAGCTCCACCAGCTGGTCATTGGTTTGGGGGATCAGTCTGGCTCTGGCAAAAGGCAACTGGTAAGCTCCTCATGGACCAACCACAAGCAGCTCCACAATGACATTAGATGTATTGATCTCAGGTTTCAGCCACTTTCTAGCCAGATGTATTTTATCTTTACTGGTATTCTATGCATGATACCTCTGAGCACAAACTGCATTAGTCACTCCCAAACATGCCAAGATTTCTGCTTTTAACTTTTTATAGTATTTAGCTTGCTTTGGATCCAAATCATAGTATGCTTTCTGAGGTTCTCTCCTCAGGAATAGTGTAAGTAAACTCACCCACTCAGTCATAGGCCAGCCTTCCTTCTCAGTGGTTTGCTCAAATACCATCAGGTAAGCCTCTACATCATGTGTAGCCACCATTTTCTGCAAGTAATTACGTCAAACACTCTGGAACCTTGTGGCGTTCCTGCCGCTCTCCCAGACAGCCTCTCAGACAGGCTCTGGATTTACTGATGTATGGCATGAGTGGCACTTTGCTGCTCCTCTCTCAGAAAACGATGCGCTTCCACTTGTGTAGATGCTAGCTGCTTAATCAGGGCATCTGTATTTTCTTTCTGAGTTAGCACTAGTTCTTTTTGACTTAGCACCAGTTCTTGTTAGCTACAATGTTCTGGAAGGAGAAAAACACAGAGGCACCAAATGGCCTAGTACCATCAACACAATATGGATACAAATGAGACAAAAGGCTGCTCACAAACGAATAGCATCTGAGGTTAAAAAAGGCAAACTGTAACCTCACAGTTGTCCAGCTAACTGTATAGGAGCAACCAAGTGTCTGAAGTAGTGTCCCAACAATGAATAGAGATATATTCCTAAATGGGCAGAGACAGAACCAACATAGCCCAGAACAGTTTGGTTTAAAGATACAAGTAATGTGAGAAAACACACTTACATTTTCTAAAGCACCTCCAGGTGCAATACAAGCAGGCTGTCGCTTTTATTAAAGTTGGATTGCACTTTTTATCCTATTTTTGTAATTGCTGTGTGACCTGCATATCACCTGGAATCAGTCAGCTGGGCGACTGAGAAGCTCCAGCCTGCTTGTATTGCACCTGGAGGTACTTTAGAAAATGTAAGTGTGTTTTCTCACATTACACGTATCTTTGAACTAAACTGTGCTGGGCTATGTTGGTTCAGTCTCTCCCCATTTAAGAATTTATCGATAATATCGATATCCATTGCTGGGACACTACTTCAGACACTTGGTTGCTCCTATACAGTTAGCTGGACATCTGTGAGGTTCCAGTCTGCCTTTTTGCACCTCAGGTGCTATACGTTTGTGAGTAGCCTTTTGTCTCATTTGTATCCATATTGCGTTGATGGTACTAGGTCATTTGGCGCCTCCGTGTTTTTCTCCTTCCAGATCGTTTGAACTCCCAGGATCCTGACCTTTCTATGACAGAGAGCTGCCTCTACTAACCTTGGAGTGTATATGGACTTTTTCATATGATTATCATTATTTGTCAATCAATAATTTGGTGATACTTTGTTTATTTTATTTTATGTTATTGTATTTTTATTGTATATTTGTGAAGAGCGCCCCCTAGAGGAAACTTGTGCAGGCACATTTTTTTCTTTTTCATTATTAGCTGCAATGTTACCTTGCTGTGTAACATTGGTTTCTTGCTGCACTGCTGCTGATTGGATCAGAGCTTTAAAAACATCTTCCCTTTTTGCAAATTGTCTCTTTTCTGCTTAACAGACTTATCAGTGTGCTGCCCGATACTCCATCAAATGTGATAAAAAAAATACCGCTCTCCTGGGAACAGCAGAAAGAACTCCATACACACTGGATTTAGATGTAAAAGCCTTGGCCTGTTTATTCACAGATAATTTGCAGGAATAAAGTTTTAACACAAGCAAAAATATATCCTTGCACAATGGCATTTACTAAACAGAATAAAGCATTCCTGACTAAAGTTGTGTGGCTTTTCCACACAGCTTTGAAATTACAAATAGATTTTAAAACTCACAGGCCTAAAACCTCCAGATAGCAGCACAACTTCGGCATATAATGTCTTTAACTTACAGGTTCTAACTAACAGCCCCAGCACACACTAAAACTATTTAATTAGCTGCAGGTGATAAACCTTCGCTTGTAGGGAAAACCTTAAAAGGGACAGTCTAGTATAAATTAAACTTTCATTTTTCAGATAGGACTTTTAATTTGAATCAACTTTCCAATTTACTTTTATCATTAAATTTGCTTTTTTTCTCTTGGCATTCTTAGTTTAAACTAAACATAGGTAGGCTCATATGCTAATTTCTAAGCCTTTCAGGGCTGCCTCTTATCACATGCTTTATAAATCTCTTTTCAACACAAAGAGACAGCAAGTACACATGGGCTATATAGATAACACTGTGTTCAGGCACAGGGGGTTATTTAAGATTTAGCACAAAACAATGCTAAACTGATAATAAACAGTCATGTGATCAGGGGGCTGGAAGAAGGCTCCTTGATACAAGGTAATCACAGAGGTAAAAAGTATATTAAAGTCACAGTCAAGTCCAAAAAAAATTTCATGTTTCAAATAGGGCATGCAATGTTAAAATACTTACAAATTTACTTTTATCACCAATTTTGCTTTGTTCTCTTGATATTCTTAGTTAAATGCTAAACCTAGAAAGGCTCATATGATAATTTATAATCCCTTGAAGGCCTCCTCTTATCACATGCTTTTTTATTTGCTTTTCACAACAGGGGAGAGTTAGTTCATGTAAACCCTATAGATAACATTGTGCTCACGCCCGTGGATTGTGGCAGACACTGCACTAATTGGCTAAAATGAAAGTCAATAGATAATAAATAAAATGTCATGTGATCAGGGGGCTGTCAGAAGATGCTTAGATACAAGTTAATCACAGAGGTAAAAAGTATATTAATATAACTGTGTTGGTTATGCAAAACTGGGGAATTGGTAATAAAGGGATTATCTATTTTTTAAAACAACAAAAATTCTGGTGTTGACTGTCCCTTTAATATAACTGTGTTGGTTATGCAAAACTGGGGAATGGGTAATAAAGGGATTATCTATCTTTTAAAACAATAACAATTCTACGGTAGACTGTCCCTTTAACTGGATTCCTCACCTGCAATTCTCTGCCACACCCAAGCTTTGGAGTGGATTACCGGCCTGAAGTACACAATTACATAATACATTCTTTTTCTTTTTTTTTTTTTTTTTAAATTTAAAGCTTTTATTTATAATCAAAAAAGATAATCATACATATTTCCAATTGCAACAAAAAAGAGTGAAGATACCAAAAATACAATATACAGACAATTGCTTAGCATTTTGTTACATTAATTTGTTGCATAATGTCTTCTATATAAACTCAGAAGTATATATATTTGCTAACATATATACTGCTAACATAAAGAAAAGAGAAAAAAAAAATAAAAAAATAAAAAGGGAATATAGCCATAGAAGAAAAAGTAAAAGTGAAACAGATAAGGATCCTAATCTCAAATGGTACTCTAACAAATAATTTTTTTTTTTTTTTAATTCTACTTGTCTTAATATACGCCCTTATCTCTCTCTTCTCCAAGGATTATGTGATGAGTTCACCCTCTTTAAAGAATAGGATTCTTGGAATAGGAATCCTATCTAATATCTAAATGGAGACTTATGGGAAGAGAGGGGGGCCGAGGAGGGCAGGAGGGGAGGGCGAAGAGAAAAAAAAAAAAAAAAAAGAAAAGAAAAGAAAAAGGGGGGGGGGGGGATTTTTATTCGTTCCTGAACCACGATCTAGCAAATATACCGCGGTCTATTTGCCTTTGTACCCACGTAGATGATTTTTGTTGAAAGACCGCCTGTCTCTGCATCTCAACAGGGAGAGCAAGAATATAGTTCTTCCATTTGTTATAAAATCTAATAATCTGTTTCGGATTGGTAGCTCTTATGTTACATTGTTCCATCACCATTTGATGTTGCACTTCTTTCAGGAAGTCTGTAAATTTGGGTGAAATGTGATTTCTCCAGTTTTTCAAGATTAAGTTCCGACCTGTCAGTATGAGTAAGTTAATAAATCTATTGTTGGGAACAGCCACACTATAGTTACATAGAAAGAATATCTGGTTTAAAGTCAGTTTAAACTTTACCCCCATTATCTTATTAGCCCAAAAATTAATCTTCTGCCAGAATTGGGTTATTTTAGGGCAATCCCAGAAACAATGTGTTAAGTCTGCCTTTTCTTTACAACACTTAGGGCAATTCCTTTTAACCTGACTCCATTTTGCCAGCCTAGCTGGCGTGAGATAGGCCCTATTTAATATTTTCAAATGCGATTCTTTCCATGCACTCATACATGTAGCACCAGTAACAAATATAATACTTTGCTTTAAGGTCTCACTCTCTACTCTCAAGTTTGCTTCGGCCCACTTAATCGTCAAAGCCTCGATGTTCTTCATACCCAAGGATTCCATAATCGTATCATACAATTGAGAGATAGTGTTCCCCCCCTCACGATAATGTATTATAACTTGCTTAACCTTACTGTTGTTTATCTCAGGACCTGTTTCTTGTCTCAATTGCTCAAGCCAGTGCCTGAGTTGCAGGTATGCAAAAAAACTTGACCTTAGGAGCCCAAATTGTTGAGAGATACTCTCAAACGAACGGAGCCTAAAATTGTCATTTTCACATAGCTGTGATACATAAATCACTCCTCTTTCCGCCCATGCCCCAAATGTCGAAGGAACCAAAGCCGCTGGAAAACTTGGATTGCCTAAAATTGGTAGAAATTCTGATTTATCTATTGCCAGCTCCTTACAGATGCTCTGCCAAGCCTGTATAATAAATTTGAAAGTCGTTAACTGATTAATTTTATCGGGTAGTTTGCTAGCTGTATGGTGTATAATAGCCTTTAATGTGAAAGGTTTTATCAGGCTAGATTCCATCTCATAGAATGAGACGAGATTCTTTTCAGTGATCCAATCTAGAGCAAACTTGGCTACCACTGCATAATTGTAAAATTTCAGATGGGGACAGGCCACCCCTCCAAAAGCTTTTGGTAGAGTTAACTTAAATATAGAAATCCGAGGTTTCTTACCTTGCCAAATAAATTGATTGAAAGACTGATTAAGAAAGATCAAATCTTTCTTATATAACAGGAGTGGGAGATTCTGCAAAAAATACAGGAGTTTGGGGAATAACACCACTTTGATCAGCATAATTCGCGCTGTAAGTGAGAGCGGGAGGTTGCTCCAACTCTGTAGTTTGGTAGCTAAGGCCTTAATACATTGTTTGAAATTGAGCTCATACCAGAGATTAGGGTCCCTAGTTAGCTTGATTCCTAAATAAGAAATCTGGGTAGATTCTGTAAAAGGATGGTTAGCTTGACCTATAGGTTTACGTATCCATAGAATTTCCGATTTTCCATAATTTATTTTATACCCTGAGAATGAGCTAAACAAATTACAAATTTTTAATAATCGCGGAATAGACGTCGCCGTATTACTGAGAAATAATAAAAGATCATCAGCAAAGAGAGATAGAACTAACTTATGCCTTCCTAGCTGAATGCCCTGCAATTCTTGCCTTAGGTAAATTGCCAGCGGTTCAAGGGATAAATTGAAGAGAAAGGGCGACAGGGGACACCCTTGCCGAGTGCCACGACCCAGAGTTATCTTCTCGGTAGCTTCTCCATTCACTATAATTGAAGAAGATGGCTTATTATATAACTGCCTAATAAATTGATGGAAAGAGCCTGATATACCAAATTTACCCAATACCGTGAGTAAATGATCCCAAATGATGGAATCGAACGCTTTCTCAGCGTCGATTGTGAGAATTGCAAGATCTGGCTTAGGAGAGTGTCTCTGTCTTTCATAATTGTTCCAATAAAAATCAAGGACCAGTTGGACTTTCCTTAAATTTTTAACGGGATTTCTACCCATCATAAAACCGGTCTGGTCAGGATGCACCATATATCCTAAAGGGACTTTCAGTCTACTAGCCAGGATATATGTAAGAATTTTATAGTCCTGATTCAAAAGTGAGATAGGCCTATATGATAAAGGAAGTTCCAAATCTTTACCTTTCTTGGGTATCAAGACTACGTTAGATTCTGCAAATAAGGAAGATTGGGACTTACTCCCTATAAAGTATTCATTGAATAATTTAACTAGAACCGTTGGGATCTGTTCGAGCAGAAGCTTATAAAACTCCGCGGGCAAGGAGTCTGGTCCAGGTGCTTTCCCCAATTTTAACCTTTTATCGCGTTGACAACTTCTTCAACTGAAATCGGTTCGTTAAGTCTATGTAGATCTTCTGTCTCAATTTGGGGTAGAGTCACCCCTTGCCAAAATTGCTGCTTCGAAAAGAGATTGATCTGCTTAGCTGCATATAGTTCTTGATATGTCTGGAAAAAAGCATCTCTTATTTCTAAGGGATCTGTTACTCTGATATCCCTAAATTTAACTACTGGAATATAATTTTTCTGTTTCCTAATCTTAACAATTCTAGCTAAATATTTAGCTGAGACCCCTTGTGTTCCTGAATAGAGGGCCTTCAGTTTTAATTCTTCTGAAACCGAATGTTGTTTCAAAAACAAATCATAAACTGACTTGCTATCTTTATAGATTTGCCATCGTTCAACCGAAGGGTTGTTGAGATATCTCCTATAGTTATTAGCTAGAGTGTTTGAGAGCTGCTCCTCTCTTTTTCCCCAAATGACCCGCATTTTTGCCATATAGGCCTTAATTTCCCCTCTTAAAACTGCTTTGGCAGTTTCCCAGAAAATTTCTGGTCTGTCTAAATAATCCTTATTATCGGCTCTAAATTGGAACCATCTATTTTGGATCCATTTTTTAAAGTGGAGGTTATTAAAAAGATGTTGAGGGAAATATAATCTATGATTCCCTGAAGGGGTTCTATCACTCAAACCTATCTATCTCAGTTCCCAATACCAAAAGCAGGGTTATTCCTGTTTTTGGTTTTTTTTTTGTTTGTTTTTTTAGGCTAATTTGCCATCTACTGTGTGTGTTATTATAGGCCTAAACTGTGGCAATATGTTTTGATCTCTTCCAGCTTAGTAAAGCTGTGAGATTCGCCATCTTTATCCAAAATTACCTTTGCAGGATATACGAGTCTTGCCTTAAAATTAGCTTTTATTAGTTGAGAGCAAAATGGGGCCATTTCCCTTCGCTTGTTTTGGGTCTCCATTGAAAAGTCTTGGAATAGAAGAATTCTATTCGCTCCTATGGTAATATTGTTATTTTTCCGATAGAGTCTGAGAATATGAAATTTATCTTGGAAGTTTAGGAATTTAATAATAACTACTCTAGGTCTTGTGTGTCCGTCTTGGTTTCTTCTAAGTGTTCCTAATCTGTGCGCTCTCTCTATTGGTATTCTTATATTCTCAATGTTGCTTCCTACTAATTTCGGAAGCTGGATAGCTGCGAAACTTATCAGATCCTGAAACTCAGCAGTTTCTGGCAACCCAACAACCCTTAGATTGTTGCATCTGGACCTATCCTCTAACTCTTCTATTTTAGCTTGAAGCTGGGAAAGTTTAACTTTGTGTGTGTTGCTTGTCTGCTCTTGTATTACTATTCTATCTTCAACCTCTGAAACTCGAGACTCTATCTCATTCATACGAGACGAGAATTGTTTAATTTCATTTGTAACTGATGCCATTTCTTGCTTTAGAGCTTCAAATTGTGGCATAACAAGCTCTGAGATCTGATGTATTAAGGTAGTGTTATCTGGAATGCTCGCACCAGATTCATTCTGAATCTGTAGTTCTGGGCTGCTCTCATTAGGTTTGAGCTTTTTATCTTTTGTTTTAGGTGGCATGCTGGGTGATGAAAGTCTAGAATGTGAGATATATCTTTCCATGTAGTTAGTGAAAAAGTGAGAAAGTGAAAAATACAAACCCCTTGCTGAATATTTTAAAGAGAAGGAGACAAAGAAAAAAAGTGTCTATCTGCTGCTATTCTGTACTTAGATCAGCCAAATCAAAACAGTGAGTAATACGTGGCCATAAATAAAACCTCTAAATATACTTGTGTAGATGAACACGGCAAAAAACATGGAAAAAAAAAGAGAAAAAAAGAGAGAGAGAAAAAAAAAAAAAAAGAGGTGAGCAGACCAGCCTTCTACACTGCTGGATTGAAGCTTAATAAGTGTAGCTAATTTTAAGTGTATCAAATAGTCCACACAGGACTAGGACAAAATATATAGTGAAAAACAGAACATTGTATATAATCTATTCAAACTAGATTCACATTAAAACACACAAAAAAAACATAGAAAAAAAGCATAGGCACACCACCTAACAATTGATATAGTGATCTCAGGTTGCTATCCTTTGGAAAAAAGACCACTAAATACAGATAGATTAATCAACTTTAACCTGGGATATAGAGTTAGAGTTTTAAACTAAGACCTCCTACTTTAACCTTGGTCTTAATCCTTCTTCAATCTTCCCCTTTCTACTTTAAACTTATTATCTTAAAAATAATACGTTAAACAAAATAAGCAGAAAGGAGGGGGCCCCAACACATTCAGGTAAAAGAGAGTTTTTCTGGCCCTGTATATGTACCCAATAAGCTTTAATAAACCCTCTAGGGGCTAATTTAAGGTTTGATTTTCCTCGTATGGTTTAAATAGATTGGGGCTCCAAGAGAACAATTTTTAAATTCTATAGCCCTTTTTGCCCAGATTTATATGCCAATAACACAGTAAGGGCTAAAAGACATAGACTACTTCAATATGTTTGTTGATGTTGTAGTCAGACTTTTAGGGAATTACTTTAGTATTATTCAAAAAGTCCTGAATTGCCCAAAATGTCTCTCAATTTCTTCAAAATAAAGACGTCTCTTAAATACTACCCAGGTTCTTTAATAAGGTGTTAAAGTTATGGTTTGATAAGGGCAATGTCCAACCTCTTGGAATATATAAGTCCAAAGTAGACTTCGCACCTTACCCTTTCCATAGGTGCCGCAGACTGTTAGACCAGAATTATTATATGGTCCTTAGTATACTGAGGTAACAACAGTCAATCCCAATTGAAAAAGAAGAGACGACCTTACCAGCCAGAAGCAGCGCATCTCATACCCCTAAGTCCGGCACGGCTCCAAGTTTCGCTCGCTACAGCAAACAGATCCGTCTTTGTTTAGCGGTTCCGGGTCCGGGGTGCACACTTCCTGTGCTGTAATACTGTGGGGACAGACTGTGACTCTTCTGAACGGAGACTTCACCAGCCGCGGTAAGTTGAAAGGGCGCCAATCCCGGACACCTCCGTGATCGCCACCTTGAGCTACCGCAGCCCTGTCTCAGCTCCACTTCAGACTGTTGTTAAGTAGGATTTGTCTGTTCTCCAAAATAGAGTAGATCCGTTTCAGAACGCCTTAGCGTAACGACTCAGCTCCAGAGTCAATCTGCAAGAGGGATACCGGTCTCTGCTAAAAAAGCATCCAGGTCAGGATACACCTCACTGGCCAAGGATAGACGCAGACGGGAGATGAATCAAACTTGCCCTTCAGGTTAGAGCTTGGTGCTAGCGTTCAGCATGCTGCTAGCGCCTCCCCTTCCGGCCTCTCTTGAATTCTCAATATACTTTAATGGAGATCACATAATACATTCTTAATGCCATCAACAGCATTGCATAATTTTGGGGAAAACATATATTCCATTGTACACATTCCCCTTAGCTCTGTCACAATATATATATATATATATATATATATATATATATATATATATATATAGAAAACAGCACTCTCTGGACTTAAAAGCAAATAATCAATTTATTTGGTAACATTTCAGGGAATCCTTCATCAGACCAACAATATACAAGTGAACCAAACATTTATACACAAATAAACCCCTCCCCCAGTGTAAAAAACGCCAAACATTGTTGCCAAGGCAACCAACTAGTAACAAATATCTCCATACATAATAAGCAATTAGTTACAATTTCGTTTAAACATGAAAGAGTAAATTACCATGTGCAAATGGAAACACATAATGTCCTAATCTCATAGACATATACTGAACTGACCCCTAGACTGTTAGTATGTATGCCACAATACAATATAACAAATGGTAAAACCGGATCTAAGCCTGTATGGGCCCCTGCAAGAGTCTAGCAGATCATGGATTGTACCAACATAAATGCGGCTGCCCTCCTCACAATGCAATTACGAAGTGACATATAGCCATCAAGTACTAGATAAATAAATACATGCACTAATACAAAAACCCCTCGTATCCTCAGACATGCTACAAGGATGAGGATACAAGGGGTTTTTGTATTAGTGCATGTATTTATTTATCTAGTACTTGATGGCTATATGTCACTTCGTAATCGCATTGTGAGGAGGGCATTTATGTTGGTACAATCCACGGTAAAAGCAGTGGCGGCTGGTGAAGTTTTAGAATGGGGGTGCACAAGACCCTGCTCCTTTTAGAAAGTCACGCCCCTTTGAAAAACATGACCCTTTTAAAAAACCACGCCCCTTTTAACAAGCCACACCCATTTTTAAAAGCCACACCCCTTTGCGAAAGTCTGCAGCTGTTAGAAAATATACAACTCAACTTGAAGTAATAGTTTAATATTTTGGCAGTTGTTATCTAATATTATATATATAACTTGTAGGTAGGTAGCTCTGCAGCTGTTATAAAATATACAACTCAACTTGAAGTAATAGTTTAATATTTTGGCGGTTTTTATGTAATATATAACTTGTAGGTAGCAGGTAGGTAGCTCTGCAGCTGTTATAAAATATACAACTCAACTTGAAGTAATAGTTTAATATTTTGGCGGTTGTTATCTAATATTATATATATAACTTGTAGGTAGGTAGCTCTGCAGCTGTTATAAAATATACAACTCAACTTGAAGTAATAGTTTAATATTTTGGCGGTTGTTATCTAATATTATATATATAACTTGTAGGTAGGTAGCTCTGCAGCTGTTATAAAATATACGACTCAACTTGAAGTAATAGTTTAATATTTTGGCGGTTGCTATCTAATATTATATATATAACTTGTAGGTAGGTCGCTCTGCAGCTGTTAGAAAATATACAACTCAACTTGAAGTAATAGTTTAAATAGTTTGGCGGTTGTTATCTAATATATAACTTGTAGGTAGGTAGCTCTGCTGCTCTGCAGCTATTAGAAAATATCAACTAGAAGTTGAACTAAATTGTTAAAGAACTCCCTAAAAGTCCAGTATACTCCTAAACTTGCTAATCTCAGACTCAGACTGTGTCTGTTGTTTAAATTACAAGTAGAAAAATAAATGTATTTTTTAACACTAGTTCAAGTTCAAGACTCAACTCAAGTTACTCTATATCAAAAGCAATCTCAGACTTAGACTGTATCTGTTGTTTAAATTACAAGTAGAAAAATGAATTTATTTATTTATTAACACTAGTTCAAGTTCAAGACTCAACTCAAGTTACTCTATATAAAAAGCAATCTCAGACTCAGACTGTATGTGTTGTTTAAATAACAAGTAGAAAAATAAAAATGTTTTTTTTTAAACACTAGTTCAAGTTCAAGACTCAACTCAAGTTACTCTATATAAAAAGCAATCTCAGACTCAGACTATATCTGTTGTTTAAATTACAAGTAGAAAAAAAAAAGGATTTTTTTTTCAACACTAGTAGTTCAAGACTCAACTCACTCAGTTACTCTATATAAAAAACTGCAGGCCTGCAGCAAAAATCATTAAAATATCTGCCCACAAACTGTCAAACAACTTACTGAACTAATATAATATAGTAGTATAAAATTTAATTAGTAACTATGTTCTACTAGATAGATAATAGAATGCTAGTAGTTAGTGACTGTGAATCTAAAGTTAAGTTCTAAACTCTATTGCTAAGCTAAGCTAAGCTAAATGTAATAATGGCTAACTCTAACTAACTAACTCACTCACTGTCTATTATTAGCCTAAGGCTATTTACACACTGCAGCAGCAAATATGACTGTGTTGATGGCTGCCAGCAGGCAGCAAAACAAAATCGTTTTTTGCAGTTAACAGATTTTTGCACAACAGAGCTGAATCTAAAGTTAAGTTCTAAACTCTATTGCTAAGCTAAGCTAAATGTAATAATGGCTAACTGAACTCTAACTCACTCACTGTCTATATTAGCCTATATTTATTAATTAGCCTAAGGAGCCCTAAGGCTATTTGCACACTGTAGCTCAGGCTCAGCAGCAGCAAATATGACTGTGTTGACTGTTGATGGCTGCCAGCAGGCAGCAAAACAAATTCGTTTTTTGCTAACAGATTTTTGCACAACAGAGCTATGCAAAACGCCTCCTCTCAGCTCAACGGCTATCTCCACAAAGATTTTCGCGCCGTTGAGCCGGGAGGAGCCTCGTGGGGACCATCACGTGAGCCAGGGAGCCCTCTCAGCCTATCACACAGTCCGGATCGAGAGGCTGGGGGAGGAGACAGAGCACAGGCTGAACGAACGAATACATTGCGATCACTGTGCAGGCATATAGAGCTCCTTACCGCATGTGCGAGTGGGGGGTGGAGACTGGAGCCTGACTGTCAATCTATGACTCACAGACTCAGCCTCTCTCAGCCCCCTCAAGCAGCAGTGCGACGAGCGCCGTGGTGCTGTGGTGTGTGTGACGTCACGGATGTCAGCACACACTGAAGTGTCCACCCGGTCCTAGCTCCTGCCTCCTGCCTAATAAACTCAAATGTACCTGGTACCAAAATGAAAATATCTGATGTGATAGCATTGCAAGCAGCTTAAGCTGGCATCATGATCATGATACTGATAGTATACACTGCACACTGCACAATAAATATAATAAATACAATATAAAATAATATACATAAAAAATAAAAAATAAAATTTTTCATATTTTTTTTTTCCTGCTCATTTTTTTTTTCCTGCTCATTTTTTTCCCCCCTCCTCTGCCCCCTGGGGGTTCATATGCGACAGTGCACATATGGAGGAGCCTCCACTGGGTAAAAGTTTACTTTGATTAGTGTTTGCATGGGAGCGAAAAAAATATTTAGTGCAACACTTGTAATCTCGCCCTATTTATTTGAAACTGTGATCTGAGCTTACATACTATAACTATATACAGTATATCTAGCCAGAATCTTTTTTTTTCATTCATTGGAGTTTTATTATACATTTTTAGATTTTTTTTTTAGCCTTTTTGCAGAATAAGATTCTTTTTTTAGAGTAGTTTCTCTTATGTTATTGTTCTATATTTTACAATGATCATATTGTCAGATTTAGTACTATTTTGATATTCAGCTGAACTTAATCATACACCATGTTAAAGTTGGCAAGAGATTTTGTCTGTATTTCAAGAATGTTTTTGGCACACATTTGCCAATTATTTTGACACATACCATTAGCAACTTTAAATCAAATGCATTCAGATTCTGTGATTTTAAAAAACACTGAAAAAGCATTTTTGAGGAATATGACACACTAAAGGAATAAAGGCACACTCAAGAACAATAGACTTTTTTTGCTTGCAGTAATTTAGAGCAAGCATTTCTTCAGCAAGGATTTGAAATGTTGCCATAAAGAAACATGCATGAATTGGATATTTATTTGTACCTTTGATTTTTTTTATTTTGGTCCATGAGTTTACTATGGAGACATTTACATCCTTTTGTGAACCAGCATATCAACATAAACATGAAGCTAAATTTAAAAATGGTCTATTATCCATATCAGAGTAGTATTTAAAGGGACAGGAAACTCAAAACTTTTCTGTGATGAGTCAGATAATTAAAAACAAACAAAAAAAATCCTGGCGTGTGGCTAGGAAGCGATCATGGCCGGTCACAATTAATGAAGCTCCCAGACTATTCTTGATAATCCGCCGATTATCTTAGAAGATTACTATTATCCTGCTTCACACATACAGGATGTATTTACCTTATCAATTGCTGTTTCATATAGTGTCCAGATTACCGATTTATACCTTCTGGGACCTGATCTAGCCCGATGTAAACTTAGGTGGCGGCCTACGCTTGCGATCCCAACACCCCTCCTGGTCTTCCGGTTTGAGCAACTTTAGATCTGCTGTCATAAAATATTGGAGAAACTGTGGGGCAAGGCTTTATATTTTATCAAATAGTTAGCTTTTACTGAATGATCAGCAGGAACATACTACTAGATTAACGGAGCATCACATATTCATACGGTCACAGTTAAAATGGAGGCTACAGTCTTGCTTATGCTGCAGGAGTTGGGGGGAAAGCTCCATACCGATTTCCTTAAAGCGACAGTATACTATAAAAAATTTTCTTTTAATGTGTTTCCAATAACTTTTTTTACCAGATGTGGAGTATAAAATGTATGAGATCTGCTTTTTTAAGGCTTATTTGTGTATATGAATTAGCTGATTTTGTGTTTTGAAGCCACAACCTAATAAAATGGGTTGAGCTTGTAGGTGTAATCAGATCTCATTACTTTCACGTTGTGTACATATACATGTACCTTTATCTTATATCTGTCCTTAAACCAATCACCAATACTTGGAGAGAAAAATGGAAAAACATAATTTATGTAAGAACTTACCTGATAAATTCATTTCTTTCATATTAGCAAGAGTCCATGAGCTAGTGACGTATGGGATATACATTCCTACCAGGAGGGGCAAAGTTTCCCAAACCTCAAAATGCCTACAAATACACCCCTCACCACACCCACAATTCAGTTTAACGAATAGCCAAGAAGTGGGGTGATAAGAAAGGAGCGAAAGCATCAAAAAATAAGGAATTGGAATAATTGTGCTTTATACAAAAAAATCATAACCACCACAAAAAGGGTGGGTCTCATGGACTCTTGCTAATATGAAAGAAATGAATTTATCAGGTAAGTTCTTACATAAATTATGTTTTCTTTCATGTAATTAGCAAGAGACCAGAAAAGTCTCCTACCTGGCAGCTACTAAGCAATGACATTTTGTCTTCCCAGGGAGTGTGTACCTGGGGACTGCCCTATATGGTTTCACTGATCAGCTTGATTGCGGACAGTATGAATATGTTCCACACACCCTCAAGACTCTTGTGCTTAGCTTCATATTTTTGTCACAGCCTCTCTCAAGCCATGAAAGCCGGAGTGGGTTAAGGGTTGAATTGTCACTAGACTGGAAGCCACAATACAGTTGTGCTCATAAGTTTACATACCCTGGCAGAATTTATGATTTCTTGTCCATTTTTCAGAGAATATGAATGATAACACAAACAATTTTCTTTCACTCATGGTTAGTGTCTGGCTGAAGCCATTTATTATCAATCAACTGTGTTTACTCTTTTTAAATCATAATGACAACAGAAACTACCCAAATGACCCTGATCAAAAGTTTACATACCCTGGTGATTTTGGCCTGATAACATGCACACAAGTTGACACAAAGGGGTTTGAATGGCTATTAAGGGTAACCATCCTCACCTGTGATCTGTTTACTTGTAATTAGTGTGTGTGTATAAAATGTCAATGAGTTTCTGGACTCCTGACAGACCCTTGCATCTTTCATCCAGTGCTGCACTGATGTTTCTGGATTCTGAGTCATGGGGAAAGCAAAAGAATTGTCAAAGGATCTGCGGGGAAAAGGTAGTTGAACTGTATAAAACAGGAAAGGGATATAAAAAGATATCCAAGGAATTGAGAATGCAAATCAGCAGTGTTCAAACTCTAATCAAGATGTGGAAAATGAGGAGTTCTGTTTGACAACATACTGCATTCATCTTGCCATCAATTCTGACCAAATTTCCTATGCCTTTGTAGCTCACACATCCCCAAAACATCAGCGATCCACCTCCGTGTTTTACAGTAGGAATGGTGTACCTTTCATCATAGGCCTTGTTGACTCCTCTCCAAATGTAGCATTTATGGTTGTGGCCAAAAAGCTAAATTTTGGTCTCATCACTCCAAATGACTTTGTGCCAGAAGGTTTGAGGCTTGTCTCTGTGCTGTTTGGTGTATTGTAAGTGGGATACTTTGTGGAATTCGCATAGTAATGGATTTCTTCTGGTGACTCCACCATGCAGCCCATCTTTCTTCAAGTGCCTCCTTATTGTGCATCTTGAAACAGCCACACCACATACCCTGTATTTCACCTGAAGTTATTTGTGGGTTTGTCTTTGCATCCCGAACAATTTTCCTGGCAGTTGTGGCTGAAATTTTAGTTGGTCTACCTGACCGTGGTTTGGTTTCAACAGAACCCCTCATTTTCCACTTCTTTATTAGAGTTTGAACACTGCTGATTTGCATTCTCAATTCCTTGGATATAATTTTATATCCCTTCCTGTTTTATACAGTTCAACTACCTTTTTTCCCACAGATCCTTTGACAATTATTTTGCTTTCCCCATGACTCAAAATCCAGAAACGTCAGTGCAGCACTGGATAAAAGATGCAAGGGTCTGTCAGGAGTCCAGAAACTAATTGACCTTTTATACACACACACTAATTACAAGCAAACAGATCACAGGTGAGGATTGTTACCTTTGATAGCCATTCAAACCCCTTTGTGTCAACTTGTGTGCATGTTATCAGGCCAAAATCACCAGGGTATGTAAGCTTTTGATTAGGGTCATTTAGGTAGTTTCTGTTGTCATTATGATTTAAAAAGGAAACACAGTTGATTTATAATAAATGGCTTCAGACAAACACTAAGCATGAGTGAAAGAAAAGTTTTTGTGTTATTCATATTCTCTGAAAAATGGCCAAGAAATCATAAATTCTGTCAGGATATGTAAACTTATAAGCACAACTGTATATAGTTGTTGATGCCTGTTCACTACTATGCTTGTTCAATTTTAGCTGATCCCTGTTACACAGTTTTTTTTAACTTGTTCTAAATATTCAAATGTTGCATTGTTACTAAGCTATGGAGGGCTGTTTCAACCTTTACAATAACAGTATGTTTGAATTTATATAGACATTTTCAGCCCCTGCTATTGACATAATAGATATGGTTTATATAAGACTTTGTCACAAATTCATTGATTTCAACATATGCTACTCCCAGTAGGCACAATGCAATTAGTGACAGATAAAACCTAAATAACTGTAGACACAACCTTATAACTATGTATTTATTCTGTTACAATCCTCCTCTGGCAGGATTGAGTGACCCCCCTTTTGCCAACAGCTAAGGCCAAGGCAATGGGGTGGGATAAATCAGTAGGTAATAAATAGAAGGTAGATTCACACACACATTAGCTACTAGTAGCTATATGAAATTGTGCCCTCAATGCCTTTATTTGTAAAGACCATATTTAATATATTTGCAATTCTATTCAAGGAAATTACATGGTAGTAAAATTTTGCTTCTAAATAATTCTGGATAGCCAACTCCACTTTAGACATATTAGTCAACTTCTACACCTCTGGCAGGCTTTCTTTTTAGCTTTCTTTTTTGTGCAACTTATTGTGGCATACCTATTATCTCTTAGTTTATGTCCTACTAACCCTACTGAGACTTATTTAGTATTGTTTCCATGTTTCTACTACATGTTTCCCTTAAGATATCAGTCGAACCTATGTCTACTAATTATCCCTCATATAGCCCTACGTTTCATAATAATAACCAACCTCAAGGAGGCAAAAGCCACCCTCTTATATTATTAGATGTCATTATATTTTCTCTGAAGACTAAAGCAGACGTGTCAGCTATAATATCTTAATGATAGTTATGGAAAGCTGATTCATACTCGGATATGATCGGGTTGATTGACACCCCCCGCTAGCGGCTGATTGGCTGCAAATCTGCAGGGGGTGGTATTGCACAAGCGTTTCACGAGAAATGCTTGTGCAATGATAAATGCCGACAGAGTATGCTGTCAGCATTTATCAATGTGCGGAGGACATGATCCGCTACAGCAAACCATGTCCGTCCGCACTATAATAAATCAGCCCCAGAGCCACTCCAGAATTTTAAGTATGCCATTATAAAATTTACACTTTCATGTTCCTTCATAAACTTCATATTATTTATCTGTCTGCCCCACTGTACAGTATACTATATGTTTTATCCTGCATTCTAGTCTATATCATAACATTATTGTGTAACTCTAACCCACATCATAACATTAACGTGTAACTCTATTTAATGCTAAGGCCCAAAAGTGGCCACTGAGTACTGCTTAAACTTCCACCCCTAAAACATTTAAGCATGCTTAGGTCCAAGAGTGACCAATAGATTTAAAGGAAGTACACAATATAATAATAATAATAAAAAAATTAAAAAAGAGGTTTCATACTACCCCCTTTAGGACCCAGTTCTTCATCCTATTATCATTGCTCTGTTATATATGTCCTATTTACAAGCTATTATTGCCAACCTTATTGAAACATGCAAATTAGCATGCATCACAGAATAATGGTTAGATGAAAATGCAGGGCCTGTTTTAGAGGCAGCTATTCCAGACAACTACATGGTGTTCCACCACCCAAGTTATGATCTGTGCAAAATCATCCTTAAATCCCGGACCAATATCAGTCCACAAAACCCAATCTTTAGAATGCGTAGCTGCCAGCCTCTCAATAGAGAGAGGATTCAGAATACTTCTAATATACAGAGATTTCTTCAGCTTGATGAGTACACTCAGCTTCACACAAATCGTCACCACTCCCACCCACAGAAAAGGTCATACACTTGATCTAGTGTTCCAGTTTGGACTAGAAGTGTCACCAGTAACTGTAAACCCAGTTACTTTGTCAGACTATCACTTCATTCACTTCTCCATTCTATTACAATCAAGCAGACACCAGCCTCAGAACCTTTTCTACATAAAGACTAATTCTTGCTGGTATAACTTTAATATGCAAGTAGATGAAGATTTTTAGAATAACAACTTTTCATATTAGTTTTTTTATCCCCAGTTTAATAGGTTAATCAATATAATTCATATTTGGACAACTTTTCTGTTGTACTTAGGAAGGAGAAAAATAATCATTACCTTAATAATAATTTAAATAGATTTATTCAACTGAAACAATAACATTACAGCATACTAAAACTAATTTGGCTAAACAAAATATATATATTTTAAGAAACTTAGACTGTCAGCCCAGCCTACACATGAAAAACTTAAATACTGTCCTCTGTAGCTCACTCGTCATCTTCAGCTTCTTATTTGTTCATAATCTGGAAAAGAAAAACAAGCTTTCCTGCTTTATCGGGTCCCAAACGATTTCTCAATTTAGAATGAATGAGTCAAAAGGAAGAGAATATTCTTTCAACGCCTGCAGAAGAAGCTACTGCTGTTAAAAGTGAAATCGTTACTTGAACAGTCTCTAAATCCAAGTGCTTAAGTGACAGTTAGGATTAAGGTCTTTTTCTCAACTCTGTTCATGTTATAACATTTTTGCTGTGAAGAAGAGGAATGTGATCTCTGCTGAGTCAAATTCAGTTTTGAGAACTACAAAAGTAATCCAAGCATCTGTGATAACATCTTGTAGGCAGAGAAACTGCCCAATAATCTTACAAAAACCTCTGGAATAGCATGACATTGTGAATGGATTAATGGAATTTATTTACCAAAAAAATTAAACATATACAGCCTTATTCTACATAATTAAAAAACTAATCTTTATTTCATGATGGAAAAACCTTTGGATTGTAATATATTTTCCTCAAAAAGCATTTTATTTAAAAAAATCTGATTTAAATAAAAAAAAAATAATCAGATTTAAATAAAAAAAAATCTGATTTTTTTGATTTTTTTAAAAAAATCATTGATTTTTATCCACCCTGCGTTACTACCACTGAGGGACATCATTAACCGACATGGCCTAAGGTATCATTGTTACGCTGATGACACACAACTCTACTTCTCCTTTGCTCCAGATACTACAGACCCAGCATGCCACATAAACAGTTGCTTAACAGACCTCATAGAATGGATGAATGCTAGCTGTCACAAAGTGAACCCGGACAAAACAGAGTTACTCTTGGTGAGGGGACCCCGAGTATCAAAAATATCCCACGATCACCCAACTGGCCTGGAGCTTGGAGGCTCTGAACTCGTTAGTTCAGCAAAGGTACGAAACCTCAGAGTGCTGATTGACGCTGGACTATCTTTTAAAAGCAGATTTCCTCCGTAATAAAATCTGCCTACTTTCATCTGAAAAACATAGCCAGAATACATTATTTAAGTTTACCAGATGATATGCCAACATTAATCCATGCATTTGTATCCTCTAGGCTAGATTACTGCAATGCACTTTACTTGGGCCTCCCAAAAAAAGAACTTCATCGCCTTCAGATGGTACAAAACGCAGCAGACAGACTACTGACCAATCAAACTCGATCTTGCCACATAACACCTATTCTCCACTCCCTGCATTGGCTTCCAATTAAAATTGACCTGTTGACCTTCAAAGCCTTAAACAACCAAGGCCCACAGTACCTGAAAGAGCTCCTGACACCCTACATCCCATCCCGCTCACTTAGGTCAGCCAACACATCCCTCCTCTCAGTGTCAAGAATAAGGACAAACTCAGGCTCCAGAGCATTCGGCCACGCTGCCCCTACTTTCTGAAACTCTTTAGTGTGCACAATCAGAGAGGCACCGTCCTTACAGACTTTAAAAAAAAAAGCTAAAGACCCACCTCTTCCATCAGGCATTCAGTCAACTTATCTGACCATTAGAAACTCCTAACTTTTTGTCTTTATGTTGGTATATTTGTAAAGTGCTTTGAGTCTCACAGGGAGAAAAGAGCTTTACAAATCGCAAATTATTATATTATTATTATACAAGCTCTCTGTTGTAGGAAGTCATAGGTTTTGCAATGTCAATTAAAAAGACATGTAGCTTTGTGTATTATGTTAGGAATATCCTCCAAGAATGTTGCAATATGTATTAGCCATATATGTACTGCTGTTATGTTCTCAAAACCTCAATAAAAGATTATTATAACTAAAAAAAAAAACATAAAAAAAATCCAATTTACACTGTTTTCTTTTTTTATCCTTTATTGAAGAGCACAAAAATGTTATACAGTTTGAGTACTATTTGGCAGCCATATAATTCTCTAGCCATGTTCATGCTCCTGCACCTATCTAGCTTTTCTCTTCAGCAAAGGATACTAAGAGGACAAAATACATTTTGATAATAGAAGTGGTTTTTAAAGAGTGAGATGGGCCTTCCCAGGGGGCCGCAAGAGCATATAAGGGAAGGTGCGGGAGCAGTGACACGTTGCACTATAGTATGGAAACTACAAGCAGCAGCTGACTTTGGCAAAACATAGAACATTTTGTAAGAGCCAACAATGACACCATGTCCTGGTTTAAAAAGACAAAGAGGGAGATGTAGGTGGAAGAAAGGCACTGAGGTCGACATCACTCTGCGTTGCGTTTGTTGTCTTGATCTGTAACTTGCAAAAAAGGGGCCTATTTATCAATGTGCAAGCAGACATGATAAGAAGTAGTTTATCATGTCCACTGCACATCGATAAATGCCGACAGCATACGCAAGAACTGCTGGTGCAATGCCGCCCCCTGGAGATTGAGGCTGCTATCAGGGGGTCTCAATCAACCCAATTGTATTCGATCGGGTTGATTTCTGTCTGCTGCCTCAGAGCAGGCGGACAAGTTATGGAGCAGCTGTCTTTAGACCGCTGTTTCATAACTTCTGTTTCTGGCGAGCCTTCAGGAGCTTGATAAATATGCCCCATAGGAGTAAAGTGCAAATTAAAAAACTTGTGAGAGCTGTGTGTGAACCCTGGAGCAGATGTATATTGACCAAATTAAAACTAAAGTAACATCTATTATGTGGGGATCGGTCTTACAAATTTCATCAAAGGGGAGGCCTACCGTCCAAAACTTTGAAGCCCCCTGCTCTAAATTATCATGTTGGGTTTTCATGCCCCTTTAAACATGTTCATACAGAAAGAGAAGCCATCTGCCAGAAACGAACAACAGCTCAATAGCTTCTTTTAGCCCAATTGTGCTTTTCACAGAGGAGAACTTTACTGATGTATATCAGTCTGATTCTGCCAAACAAGGTCAGTCTTTTAAACATGTTGACAGCAGTATCAGTTTTACTAATGCTTAGAGGTTTTGAAAAGGTCCAGTTTGTAGGAAAGGGAAAAAAACATTAAAAAATCATGAGAACACTGCTATAACATTTTCTCAGTGCAAAGTATTGGTGCAGCTAATGATTTGCAACCATATTTTTTAATGCCTTGGAATACTTTTGAATTTGAAAAACCACATGAAAAGCTGTACAGAGTTCTTCACATAGCCATTGTTTTCCCTGGAACAGACAATCATATAAAGATATACAAACTGCATTTACAGTGTTTCGTCTTTTGGTTTCTAAAACCACTTTTGTCTCCACTTTTTGAGACTGGTTTATGAATATATTTTTCTTTACATTTTAATATTAAAATAAGCACAGGTAAAGACAGTCAAAAATCACTTGAAGGATTAGGGAAGGAGGGAATACAGAGGCTGAAGAAAGGTCTCAGGGCGAATCTGGAAACTGTTCCTGTGAGATAGTCAATGCTGATGTCACAGCACCAGACAAAGCAAAATATGTCTAATGCATATTAGACTTAGATCTTGAAGCATGTTCCCAGGAGTTCTGTGGATGGATCACCGTTAACTAAATATTTAAATGCAGGTACTATCTCCTTTTTACAATCTGAGCTGAGCTACACCTCTAGCACAACCTGCAAGAGCAGTGCAGACGATGGTCGGGATGTAGTGTTGGAATTATTTTTTTTATGTCATGATTATAGGGGTCTTGGAGTGCAGCTCAGATGAGGTGTCAAGCTGCCTTTACCTTGGAATAATAATGCCTATGCATCATGCTTGTGCAGTACAGCAAAAACTTTATTAAAAAAATAAGCAGACAAAACTGAGACTAGGAGCTAACAAAATACTAAAGTAATATCCAATTATTGTCAGGTACTCCAAACAGGAAGAAGGTAAGAAGACACAGAGCTCTGGTATAGCTTGCACAGAAAACAGGATATTTGCAAAGCTGTGGTATAACTGGCACAGATACTTGCAGAGCTGTGGTGTAGCTGATACAGACAACAGATGCATATAAAAAATGTCCACAGCACCTTATTCTTAAAAATACTCCTTTACTAGACCAGGTTAAAATACATGCAATGTTTTGGGCCTTGATGCATGATTAAGGGCTGAAAGGCCTGGAACGTTGCATGTATTTTAACCTGTTCTAATGAGTTTTTTTTTTAAGAATAAGGTGCTGTGGATACTATGGGGCCTATCTATCAAGCTCCATATGGAGCTTGAGGGCCTGTGTTTCTGGCGAGCCTGCATCCGTACATTGAGGTTCAGCAGAAAAAAACCTGTCTACGTCAGAAAATTTGCTACATTGTTGCTGGGAGAGACATTCTGATACAGATAACAGGATACTTGCAGAGGTGTATTATATTGTCTGGCCTCAAGACTAGGCCAAACAGGAGCACAGGAGATAGTGAAAACCATAATGCCAGAGAACCTGATGGGGGAAAGGCCAGACAATTTATAGGTGAGCTTATGGATAACTGGGAAACTATCACAGAACAGATGAAACTTCTGGTGGCTGAGAAGTATGCTGCAACTGAGGAATTTAAAAGGGTGAGTTCTATACAGGAACTGGTGTGACAGTTTGCTTCTCAGGGACATAACTTTTCCAATGTACTTGATTTTCTAGTCTTCTATGGCATCTTTATGCGTTTATAATGTCTTGCACATCAGATTTCTCAGCATCATCAACAACAATAGGATTTGGAGGAGTTGGCTAGGTTATTTTTTAATAGAAATCAGGTCAGGTCTACATAATTCCAGGAAAGAAGGCAATGATAATCTGTGATCTTCAATCACATGACAGGATTGATGAGTTGGGTTATAGTAAATGGCTCAATATAGTGACAACCCAATTTTTAAAGGAGCAAGAAAGGAATGAAGGAAGCAATAGTTTAGCTCTACACTATAATAATTGTGATTGTAGACTTTGATTGAGCGCTATGAGGTGTCTGTTGATCATAACTTTTTTGTAATGTCAGTTTTCGTAAAAAAAGATGTTAGGTAACGTGTTAGGGTGGAAACCATTACTGGCACTCCTAAACTCTGCCACACACTCCACCAATAAAACCAGCTGTTCTACTGTCCTCAATACATGATCATCTTCATCCTATGTCATCTATGATAAAATCATAAATTTAGCAATTTTGACCCATATTTTCCTCTAGACATTTAGCTCCTGATTAATTAGGGTCCAAAGTCCTTTTGTGGCAATACATTCATTTGTGTTCTGTTTTAGTTTATTACTATACTAAAAGTACCCTGTATAAGGTTGCAGAATATATAGCCTCACTAAAAATATGTATGATAATAGGATAGTAATAGGTTTTTGGTTAGAGTTAGTTATGTTACTTTAATTTGGTTTTAGTAGATTGAAATGTTAAATATTTTATTTATAGGAATGAAAGCCTGTAAGAAGCTCAAAGTTTCAAAGAAAAATTGTTAAATGGTGGAATCTAGATTGTTAAACAAGTTTGCTGGAAGCTAGTCTACATTAGCTGGGGAAAAGACTCATGGTGGTTTAAGGCCTTGAAAATCTGTGGATCATAATCTTTACTATTAGAGTAGTAAAATGATGGTGGAAAATGTACCAGGTGGAATTTGATTTGTTAAATAAGAACTAAGATCAGTTTTTAGTGAAATTGATAAAATCAACATCTTGAAATTGTTGTGATTGCTGGAGGATATGCTTTGATGAATCCATCAGAGGAAGTGATGGATATGGAAGAAAAGGCAAAGTTACAGTCATCTTTTGAGCATTTCCAATCAGCATGCAGAAGAATAAGGGACCTTGAGCAATCTGAAAACCAGGAATAAAGCAGAGAGGAAATTAAAGTTTGCTGTTTAGAGGGCAACAATATTTAATAGTAAATGCTTAAACTGTAGAGATGGCGACGAGGGAAAACAGGTCTGCCTTAGATAACTCATAAGAGACCAAGTCAATTTAGGGAGGAGGAAGGGAAATATTCAGGTACTTTATTCTTAAATGGACATTGAACAACTCTTATGTTTGTGTAAAACTGTGCTTTTCCATGCTTTCAAATTAAACTAATGATTTTAATTAAAAGGTTTCTACACTGGCCCAGAGAAACTGGAGTGAATCCTACAGGCTCAGGATGGTGACCTACAAGAAGCTAATTGCGCTAGTCAACTCAAACCAATAATTTACAGCTTAAAACATATGGCAAATATATGGGAAGTAAACAAACCTTTTGATACAATTTAATCAAAAGAGTTAATATTAAAAAATAAAAAAATCACACTATTAAAAACACATGCATTTACATATAATATACAGATAATATTTCCATATCTCACAGCAGATTTTTGAGATACTTGGGTTGTAACAGTAGTTGCAGTATCACAAACAAAGGTGTGTCCGTGCACATAGAGTCTTAGGGGTCGATCCGATAAAAATCGTCTCCCGCAAAAGTCGGCGACGCCAATATTTGCGCTGGTTTGGTATCCTATATACGGCGTAATCTAGAAGTTATGCGCGTATATTTCTGCCGTCGCCCGTAGTTTTTTGGGCCATAGGCAGGTATACCAAACCCGCGCAGTTTGGTATCCAATATACAGGGTAAGGACTTACATGTCGAAAATGGAGAAATCTTACTCCATTTTCACCTCGCCACAAAAAGCAGCCGTAAGAAGCCTTACGCTGACTATTGGAGCCCCGTAACTCCCTAAACTGGCTGCTAAATAAACCTAACACCTAACGCATGCGCAATGTCTATCTCCCTGTCAACCGCGATCCCCCTCCGCAATCCCTAATAAAGTATTTAACCCCTAAACCGCCGCCATCTACATAAACTAACCCCTACTGTGAGCCCCTAAAACCGCCACCATCTAACTGATCTATCCCCTACTGTGAACCCCTAAAACCGCCACCATCTAACTGATCTATCCCCTAATGTGAACCCCTAAAACCACCACCATCTAACTGATCTATCCCCTAATGTGAACCCCTTACACCGCTGCCATCTACCTTATCTATCCCCTAATCTGACCCCTTACACCGCCGCCAGCTATATAAAAATTATTAACCCCATAATCTAATCCCCCTATACCGCCGCCAGCTATATTAAATTATTTAACCCCTAAAATACTAAACTATCCCTACCACTAAACCTAAGTCTAACCCTACAAATAGCCCTGAAAAGGGCTTTTTGCGTGGCATTGCCCCAAAGTAACAGCTCTTTTGCCAGCCCTTAAAAGGGCTTTTTGCGGGGCATGCCCCAAATAATTCAGCTCTTTTACCAGCCCTTAAAAGGGCTTTTGGCGGGGCTTTGTCACAAAGTAAACTGCTCTTTTGCCTACAATCTACATCCCCCTACACCGCGGCCACCTATAATAAATGTATTAACCCCTAATCTAATCCCCCTACACCGCCACCAGCTATATTAACTATATTAACCCTAATTATATTAGGGTTAATATAGTTAATATAGTTATTATATTATATATATTAACTATATTAACCCTAATTATATCAGGGTTAATATAGTTAATATCGTTATTATATTTTATATATATATAAAGTATAATAACCCTATCTAACTCTAACATCCCTAACTAAACTCTTATTAAAATAAATCTAATATTAATATTATTAATTAAAATATTCCTATTTAAATCTAAATACGTACCTATAAAATAAACCCTAAGATAGCTACAATATAATTAATAATTACATTGTAGCTATGTTAGGGTTTATATTTATTTTACAGGTAAATTGTTAATTATTTTAACTAGGTATAATAGCTATTAAATAGTTATGAACTATTTAATAGCTACCTAGTTAAAATAATTACCCAATTACCTGTAAAATAAATCCTAACCTAAGTTACAAATACACCTACACTATCAATAAATTAAACTACAAATATCAATCTAAAAATATAATTAAATAAACTAAACTAAATTACAAAAAGAAACAAACACTAAATTACAAAAAATAAAAAAAAGATTACAAGATTTTTAAGCTAATTACACCTATTCTAAGCCCCCTAATAAAATAAATAAAACCCCCCAAAATAAAAAAAATTCCCTACCCTATTCTAAATTAAAAAAAGTTCAAAGCTCTTTCACCTTACCAGCCCTTAAAAGGGCCTTTTGTGGGGGCATGCCCCAAAGAAAACTGCTCTTTTGCCTGTAAAAAAACCCACAATACCACCCCCCAACATTACAACCCACCACCCACATACCCCTAATCTAACCCAAACCCCCCTTAAATAAACCTAACACTACCCCCCTGAAGATCTCCCTACCTTATCTTCACCACGCCGGGCAGAACTCCTCATCCGATCCGGGCGATGTCTATCCAAGCGGCAAAGAAGAAATCTTCATCCCGGCGATGTTTTTATCCAAGCGGCAGCAAAGTCTTCTTCCATCGGGCAGCATCTTCCATCAAGCGGCATCTTGAATCTTCTCCGATCAGCCAATAAAATGCGAGCTCAATCTGATTGGCTGATTGGTTCAGCCAATCGGATTGAACTTGAATCTGATTGGCTGATTCAATCAGCCAATCAGATTTTTCTACCTTAATTCCGATTGGCTGATAGAATCCTATCAGCCAATCGGAATTCGCCGGACGCCATCTTGGATGACGTCATTTAAAGGTACCTCATTCGTCGTTCAGTCGTCGGCCGGGATGGATGCTCCGCGTCGGTGGAGAGAAGATTCAAGATGCCGCTTGATGGAAGATGCTGCCCGATAGAAGAAGACTTTGCTGCCGCTTGGATAAAAACATCGCTGGGATGAAGATTTCTTCTTTGCCGCTTGGATAGACATCGCCCGGATCGGATGAGGAGTTCTGCCCGGCGTGGTGAAGATAAGGTAGGGAGATCTTCAGGGGGGTAGTGTTAGGTTTATTTAAGGGGGGTTTGGGTTAGATTAGGGGTATGTGGATGGTGGGTTGTAATGTTGGGGGGTGGTATTGTGTTTTTTTTTACAGGCAAAAGAGCAGTTTTCTTTGGGGCATGCCCCCACAAAAGGCCCTTTTAAGGGCTGGTAAGGTAAAAGAGCTTTGAACTTTTTTTTAATTTAGAATAGGGTAGGGAAATTTTTTTATTTTGGGGGGCTTTATTATTTTATTAGGGGGCTTAGAATAGGTGTAATTAGCTTAAAAATCTTATTTTTTTGTAATTTAGTGTTTTTTTTGTGTAATTTAGTTTAGTTTATTTAATTGTATTTTTATATTGATATTTGTAGTTTATTTAATTTATTGATAGTGTAGGTGTATTTATAACTTAGGTTAGGATTTATTTTACAGGTAATTGGGTAATTATTTTAACTAGGTAGCTATTAAATAGTTCATAACTATTTAATAGCTATTATACCTAGTTAAAATAATTAACAATTTACCTGTAAAATAAATATAAACCCTAACACAGCTACAATGTAATTATTAATTATATTGTAGCTATCTTAGGGTTTATTTTATAGGTAAGTATTTAGATTTAAATAGGAATATTTTAATTAATAATATTAATATTAGATTTATTTTAATAAGAGTTTAGTTAGGGATGTTAGAGTTAGATAGGGTTATTATACTTTATATATATATAATATAATAACGATATTAACTATATTAACCCTAATATAATTAGGGTTAATATAGTTAATATATATAATATAATAACTATATTAACTATATTAACCCTAATATAATTAGGGTTAATATAGTTAATATAGCTGGCGGCGGTGTAGGGGGATTAGATTAGGGGTTAATACATTTATTATAGGTGGCCGCGGTGCAGGGGGATGTAGATTGTAGGCAAAAGAGCAGTTTACTTTGTGACAAAGCCCCGCCAAAAGCCCTTTTAAGGGCTGGCAAAAGAGCTGAATTCTTTGGGGCATGCCCCGCAAAAAGCCCTTTTAAGGGCTGGCAAAAGAGCTGTTACTTTGGGGCAATGCCACGCAAAAAGCCCTTTTCAGGGCTATTTGTAGGGTTAGACTTAGGTTTAGTGGTAGGGATAGTTTAGTATTTTAGGGGTTAAATAATTTAATATAGATGGCGGCGGGGTAGGGGGATTAGATTAGGGGTTAATAATTTTAAAATAGATAGCGGCGGGGTAGGGGCTCACTTTAGGGGGTAGGTAAGATAGATGGCGGCGGTGTTAGGGGCTCACTTTAGGGGGTTATAGATTTAATATAGCTGGCGGCGGTTTAGGGGTTAATAACTTTATTAGGTAGCGGCGGGCTCCGGGAGCGGCGGTTTAGGGGTTAATGCATATTTTATTGTTAGGATAGTGAGGGGGGATAGCGGATAGAGGGTTAGACATGTCGGGCTATGTTTAGGAGGCGTGTTAGACAGTGCGGGTGATTTAGACTTTAGTCAGGTTTTGTAGGCGCCGGCAGTTTCTAACGTGCCGTAAGTCACTGGCGACGCCAGAAATTTGTACTTGCGCAGATTTCTGGACATCGCTGGTTTATCCGACTTACGGCACTTTAGCCTCTGACGGCGCCGTATATGGGATACCTCGAGTTGCGAGCTGAAACTGCGGGCGACGCGGGTTCCCTCGCTTGCGCCGCAAACTACGCCGTTCATCGGATTGCGCCCTTAATTAGTGCCAAATGAGTATATTTCCATTGTCCATTACAGGGATTCCCAACGTGCTGTAAATACAGACAAAAATGTGTCCAAGTAGTATATAACAACTCCTCCAAAAAATGAGTATATCCACACTTACAGTTAAGTATGTAACTATTGGCTCCACTACGGATCACATGCAGGGGCGTATTTAGGTTTTGTGCTGCCCTAGGCACTCAAAATTCTGCTGCCCCCCCCACCCCACCCCACCCCAGGTTTAAGGCCTTTTTTTAGACATAATATTTTTGGGGCAGGGTGTAAAAAATAAAAAAAATAATGTCTTTTTAAGTAGATGTTCACCAGGGCTTGCATTCACTCTGGTCACACACACACACACACACACACACATATATATATATATATATCAATAAGTAGGGACTGCACTCGCTGGATTCAGTTCAAATAATACCTTATTTATTCAATGGTGACGTTTCGGGGGACGCAAACCCCGAAACGTCACCATTGAATAAATAAGGTATTATTTGAACTGAATCCAGCGAGTGCAGTCCCTACTTGTTGATACTTATTGAAATTTTGACTGAGCACCCTGGTTGCTGACTATCTTTGAATTGCGAGTGCAGATACACAGTGGATATATATATATATATATATATATATAAATCAGGAAACAGCACTCAATGGTCTTGACAATACTGGATTTATTCAGTGACGTTTCGGGGAATACACCCCTTCATCAGACGTCTGATGAAGGGGTGTATTCCCCAAAACGTCACTGAATAAATCCAGTATTGTCAAGACCAGTGAGTGCTGTTTCCTGATTTCCATAGATTATACCCTACTCTAACACCCTGGCATTTGAACTGAACTGTTTGTGAGAGTGCACCTGCTACAATTTGATATATATATATATATATTATTTTGCAAGTCAGATGATTAAAGTGTTTATCATAAAAAAAATATCCTTCACTGTATGATAGTTTGTCACTAGGTAGTTGTTTAACCTTAAATATCTTCTTTGGTGATTGACAGTTATTTAAGCAAAATATCTGCTTGGATAAATATGTAATGAATATACAAACTGGCCTTTAAAAGTACTTAAAAAATACAACAGTAGTTATGATAGGTTTAGGAATTGTATCCTAGGGGATAAAGTCACATGATACAATCATAATAAAGTATATAATTGTATTGTTTCTGAATGTATTAAATGCATACAACATATTTTCAGTTGTGTTTTAAAAAAAGTCACATAGTTGTATAGATTCAGCAATAAATACTTATTCTTTGCATGTATGATAGATAGACAAACAGCAAATGTACAAGTATTTAGTGACTAATCCGTTTAAGTATTTTAATGCCTAATGAAGATGTATTGAAGGGAGAAAGGCATATGCTGTTTCACAGTGGTCACGTTGTAGTGCACACTGCACTGTGTAGTCTGTGTGAGTCTCAATCACGCGGTGGAGCCAGGAAGAATACCGCATTCCCTCTCAGTCCAGGCCAGGCTGCGAGCTCCGCCTCCACTGTCACCACGTCATGCGCACCCACATACAATCCCATAGGATAGCAATAGCCGAGCCAGCCATTTAAGTCATTAGTAATTGGTTGATTTAGCCACCCGGCCCTGAGTTCAGTAGAGTGGCCCTAGGGACTCAAAATTCTGCTGCTCCTTAAAAATCTGCTGCCCTAGGCACCGGCCTTGTTGGCCTATGCCTTAATACGCCCCTGATCACATGGAACTCTGAGTGCCATTCTCTATTGGAACACAACACGTCGGCGTTCACTGGGTAAACAGACTGGAACAAGACCGGGTGTATCAAGGAGTCTGAACCTTCAGACTATGGCGGCCATTTAGGACCACAAGAAGCAACACGTTTCAGATTTCTCCTTTTTCCAGCTTCTAACTGACAGATATAAGGCGGCTCCCTATATAGCAGTGCCGCAAGTAAAGTGGTATACTTTATATTAGTATACTATTTCTTCATTTCAAAATATATTTTATTAATTAAGAATTTATTATGAAGAAGAACATAATATGAAGAAAAAGTTTTTTATAAAGAAAATATATTTAATTAAGTAGAGTATTATTAAATGAAGGTTAAAAAGACTGACAGTTAATAAAAGCTGATAGAATTTAAAAAAAAATAGATCATTCAGTACTTCATTACTTCATAAAATATATCACTTTTTACAATACCTAGAAATGAGATACAGTATAATAACCTCATAATATATAAATACATAAGGAATTAAATGAATTAGAAAGCCTAATTAAAAAGCACCACAAGTTTAAAATACATTTCATATGAATCAAAAAATCTTTAAAATTCTGTTCACAAAATTTTTTCTTTTACATAAAAATCTTATTGTTAAATAACACCTTGGTTAAAAACCAGTATATAAAAAGACCATATATAAGAATAACAAATATAAAGAGAACATACACCAAAGATACATTAATAATACCTAAAAATACAAAGAAAAGCAGTTGAAATCAAAAATTCAAAATGTCCTTAACAAACCTATATCTATAATGGACCATCAAATGGAACATCAAAGATCCATTAAAATACATATACTAAAAAGATCAACTAATTATATTAGTGGACCAACTGTGAAAGGGAAATACAATGTACCATAGTAGTCATCTTTCAGAAAGCTACCCAAATCAAAATCCATATCCATTCCTATAGGAGCCAATGTATTTAACTCAAAGATTCAGTTTGCTTCTAATCTTAATAGAGCATTATGAGGATCTCCTCCTCTCCAGTTTGTATTTAATTTATCTATAATGGTATACTTAAAATATTTAAGGTTACCATTATTAAATAGACCAAATATGTTCACGAATGCGGTCTCTTGCCGATCTTTCAGACTCGCCAACATATTGTGCCCCACATTTACATTCCAATAAATAGATGATATTTTTATCTATGCACCTATATGTATCTTTAATGCTATACAGTACTTATAGTACTTAAAAACTTTCTTTTTTTCTGAATGCTTACAGGATTTGCATGAAAGGCATGGAAAGAACCATTTTAAATCTTTTCCCCATAAGTCTTTTTGGATATTCTGTTTCTTTTTTAAATCAGTAGGAACTAACATAATTTTTAAATTTCTAGATTTTTTAATATATTATTTTTGGATAGTTTGAAAAGGAAGGTCCCAAAATTTCATCTTTTTTTAAGAACAGGCCAGTACTTTTTCAAAATTTTCTCTATTAACCCCCTATTACAATTAAATTGAGTGATAAAGGGAAAAAATACTTGATTAGTTTTGTTGACTTCCATGCTCTTTTTCTTATTCTGATTTTGCAACATATTTTCTCTAGATCTATTCTCAATTTCTATCATATCTTGATAGTAACCTCTTTCTTCAAAAATATGTCTTCAAAATATTTGATTGGGTCATGTAATCTTCGTCATTATTACAATTCTTTCATATTCTCATGAATTGACTTTTTGGGATGTTTTTCTTCCAAATGTCTAGATGGCAACTGGTGGCGGGAATGTAGTTATTCACATCCACAGGTTTAAAATATGTTTTGATTAAAACTTTAATATTTACAATCCTAATATCCAAATCTAAAAATTGTATGTTATGTGTACTGCTGGTATAAGGGAACTTTACATTACTTTCAATATTGTTCATTCTGGAGATGAACCAATCTAAATCATCCTTGCAGCCCTTTCAAATAATTAAAATATTGTCAATATATTTTTTTTATAGAGAACCAGGTTTGCTCCCACATCTACTGAGTCTAGAAAAATATATTCCCACAGATCCATAAACAAGTTTGCGTAGCTGGGAGCAAACCAAACATTGCTGAACCGCACAGCTTAAGAAAAAAAATAATCATGGAAAGCGAAAAAATTCTGTTTCAGAATATACTTAATACCCTCTAAAATTAATTATTTTTGCTCTCTTTCTAATGTATCATCATTGTAAAGAAAAAATCTTATGGCTTCTAAGCTTTTAAAATGCTCAATACACATGTATAACGATGAGACATCCCATGTAGCCAGAATAAAGTCATCCTCCCACTCGATCCCATCCACTTCTGTGGAGTCTTTTAGGAAAGAGAGGAGCGTCACTACATACTTCTGCAGGTAATGATCTATGTATTCAGGCAGATTTGCAGAAATAGATCCTATACCTGAAATAATAGGGCGACCGGGGGGTGATATAGTGGATTTGTGAATCTTAGGCAAACAATAAAACAATGTTATTTTTGGACATTTTACTGAAAGATATGAGTATTTTTTTGTTAATAATGCTAGTTTCTTTAGCTTTCATTAACAGACTTTCTAATTCCAATTTAAATACAGTGGTTGGGTCTTTTGGTAGTACTCTATATGTATCTTTATCTTTCAATAGGTCATATGCCATATTTAGATATTGCTCTTTGTCTAGGATGACTATGCCCCCACCCTTATCTTTGGGTTTCACAATGACTTCACATGTAGAAATGCTCCTTCCACCTCAGGCCCCCAATATGAAAACAAACAAGTGCCTTTTTTAGACAAGGTCACACAGGCCCCCAGAGGGATCATCAAAGATACACTCAGCAGTTTCAAACAAATGTGTCACAATCACCAAGGGCACAAAGAAAAAGAAGGGCTTAAGAAAACGAGGTAGGAGAGGGAGAGGAGAACAGACAAGCAAAAAACATCAGACAAAGATCGATTTTAAGGGAATATACAATCTGAGTAAAATTAGATTAGAAGACACTCATATAGAGAGACTTAATAAAGGGTTGTCCTTTGTCCCTACTCAAAGATTGAATACATTTAACACATTTATAGATGTTCACAAATATATAAAGAACCTTACGGTTAACAAATGGTTTTTTAAAATTGGAATTAGAAAGTCTGCTAATGAAAGCTAAAGAAATGGGCATTATTAACGAAAAGGAATATCTTTCAGTAAAATTTAAAAAAATTCCACTGATTTATTGTTTGTCTAAGATCCACAAATCCACTATATCACCCCCAGTCACCCTATTATTTCAGGTATAGGATCTATTTCTGCAAATCTGTTTGAAAACATAGATCATTACCTGCAGAAGTATGTAGTGACCCTCCCCTCTTTCCTAAAAGACTCCACAGAAGTCTTAAATATTTTGGGTGGGATCGAGTGGGAGGATGACTTTATTCTGGCTACATGTGATGTCTCATTGTTATGCACGTGTATTGAGCATTTCAGAGGCTTAGAAGCCATAAGATTTTTTCTACATTAGAAAGAGAACAAAAAAAGAACTAATTTTATAGAATATTGAGTATATTCTGAAACACAATTTTTTCGCTTTCAATTATGAATTTTTTCTTCAGCTGTGTGGTACAGCAATGGGAATCAGGTTTGCTCCCAGCTACGCAAACTTGTTTATGGGTCTGTGGGAATATATTTTCCTAGACTCAGTACATCTGGGAGCAAACCTGGTTCTCTATTAAAGATATTTTGATGATATTTTAATTATTTGAAATTGAAAGGGCTGCAAGGATGATTTAGATTGGTTCATCTCCAGAATGAACAATAATGAAAGTAATTTAAAGTTCACTTATACCAGCAGTACACATAACATACAATTTTTAGATTTAGATATTAGGATTGTAAATAATACAATTTTAACCAAAACATATTTTAAACCTGCGGATGTTAATAATTACATTAGTAGTAAGAGTATGGAGGTTATGTCAAACACCTTTTTGACAGGTACCACACCCCTTTTTCACACCTTTGACAGATGACAAGCCCCTTTCTCCACCCCTAATCCCGCCCCTTTTTAATATCAATTTGATATAAAATTGATATAAAAAGGTGATTTTGATATAAAATTGATATAAAATTGATATAAAAAAGTCATTTTATATTAAATTGATATAAAATTGATATAAAACTGATATAAAATTGATATAAAAAAAGTGATTTATATTAAATTGATATAAAATTGATATAAAATTTATATAAAAAAGGTGATTTTGATATAACTGGATATCCAATTGATATGTATATTTATTAGGATTAAAAGGTTGTAAGAATTGTATTATTGATATTTTGATTTATAAAAGATAAATGCTATTTAATTCTAAAAGTTGTAAATTACACTTTGATATTGTATTCTATTAAGCTTAAGATTTCTCTATAATGTTCAACAGGTTTAATAAGACATGTCAGGACTTGTCTTTTGCCAGAAATGCTACACGGCATGTTAGGACATGTCCTTTACTCAAAACAGACTAATAATATCTCTCACACGTATTTTTAATAAAAAAGTCATTGTCTTTTACTCAAAACAGCCTAATAATATCTCTCACACGTATTTTTAATAAAAAAGTATATAAATCAATGTTTTATAAAAACTCGCTGTATACTGCTTAAAGAATGGAGTCTGTTAACGGCGATCGTGGACTTGTATTAAGATAATTATATCATAACCCCACAAACCCCGGGTCATTAGGCGGAGTTGAAAGTCTGTACAAAGCATCTAAAAAATATGGATTCAACAGAAAAAAAATTGTAAAATTTTTAAATCAGCAAGATGTTTATACGCTACATAAACCGGTCAGACGTAATTTTGAAAGAAATAAAATATATGCCCCTTCTTTAGATATACAATGGCAAGCTGACCTGGTATCCATGATAGACTACCATAAATATAATGATGGTATAAAGTATATTCTAACCGTTATAGATTGTTTTTCTAAATACGCTTGGGGCATTGGATTATATAATAAAACTGGACCAAGTATCGCAAAGGGGTTTGAAACAATATTCAAAGATGGGCATGTACCTATGAAAATACAGACTGACAAAGGCAAAGAATTTTTAAATGGAACCGTACAGAAGTTATTGAAAAAGTTTAAAATGTAACATTTTGTCGCAAACAACTGTGTTAAAGCAGCAATCGTAGAACGATTTAACCGTACTTTAAAGACTAGAATGTGGCGCTATTTTACACATCACAACACACACAGATATATAAACATATTGAACAAATTAATTCATAGTTATAATAATACATACCACAGAACCATACGTTGTAAACCGGTAGAAGTGACGCAAGAAAACTCACTCTGTACGACTAAGCATATCACATGTTATCTAAAACTAGCGCAAACTGTCAAGGTTAGCTCAATGCAAATAACAAATCTCATACCTTTACCCTAAATATCTATAGCAAGATAATTTCATTAAAATTTTTATTAAATCTAGTTGATTAAAATACTATCAACAGATTGTTTATATGTACAGAGTTCACACAAGTTTAAACCATTGATCACAAAATAAACATTCAGAAACATAAGTTTGCATAACCTTAAAGCAACCTTCAACTACACAAGATTAGCGTGTTATCTGTTTTTTTTTAAAAAAACTTAAACTCTTAGCTAGTTTTATGTAACATGGTAAATAAAATCTTATAATTGTACATTTACTGATATTGTGTTTAATATCAAATTCATATCAGAATCTTATCTTATCATACAACTTATACATGTTACACATTAACTTTTGTGGGTGTGAAGCTTAAAATTTGGTATTCTGCATTGTTTATATAACGGCTCATACAGTTTCAAACTACATTTTTTTCAAACGACCATGGAGCAGTTTCAACACGATGTTAGTTATCAGCAACAAGACGTTGTTTTTCAACCAGACGGTCTTTCTTATGATTATTCAACGGTAAGCACTGTTTCTTTATCTGAAAGTTATCATACTGTTTAAAGGGACAGTACACTGTAAAATTGTTTTTATATGCATGTATTGTCAATGACTTGTTATACCAGCTGCAGAGTATAAAATGTATTAGAAAATGCATTTTTTTCTGTTTATTTGTGTGTCATAGCATATGTATGTCTGTTTCATAAAGCTCATTATGGTATTTTATATCCTTTAGTTTAAAAAAAAACTTCTAATTTTACCAACCCTACTATCTAGCATATGTATTTCTTTATCTTTAAGTTATCATACTGTTTAAAGGTACAGTACAATGTAAAATTGTTTTATATGTATGTATTTTCAATGACTTGTTATAACAAGTATAAAATGTATTAGAAATTGCATTTTTTCGGTTTATTTGTGTATATGATGTAGCTGATTTTGTGCTTTGAAACCACAGCCTATTACAATGGGTTGAACTTAAAGGTGATATCAGATCTCATTATGTTCTAAGTTTGTGTAAGCAGACTTGCTTCCTCATCTTATATCTGTTTGTAAAGCAAAGGAATAGGTTGGGAAACCACAAGCTAAATCAGCTATTTCAAATGCCAAATTAGGGGGTAAAGGAGCCACTTGTAAACAAATTAATACACTATAGCAGGTAAAATGAATTATTGGGAACAGTTTAAAGGGGAGAACATTTTTGGGGTGAACTGTCCCTTTAACCTCCTTATAGTATAAATTAAACGCTTATATTATGATTTAACAGTGTAATATTTACTAACTTTATTAGGCTAACAACATGCAACAGTGTTTTGAAGAACCTATCGTTCAGCCCTTTACGCAGGCCTGTAAGTCATTTTTAAACTTTTATTTCTATATGTACAGCTAATTACATTAATTTAAGAAATGACAGCAAAATGTATGTTGACAGGTTACATGACAGACACACATCTCTTGAACATAACAAATGAAAATATATTAGCTGAACTGCTTGCAATCGCTGGCGAAATAGACAGCACAAAATATTTCACTACAGATGGTAAGCCTAGTAAAAATATGTTTTAACACTATGTATTGTAAAAAAAAAAAACTTTTAAAACTGTTTAAACTTTACAGAAGACATATCCGATGCATGTTTTTTGGCAGCGGTTGAAGAAACAGAGCAATTACAGGGTCTTACTACTACAGGTGTAGAGGTGTCATCAAAACAGAACGATGATCATGACAGTAATGGTAAGAATTATTTTGCTAATCTTTATGTTATTATAATAATACATTTATGATGAGCACTCACAATTTTGGGGAATGTCCAAACAGACACCATAGAAAACGTGCATTTGATTTATTAGCTCAAACTAATGTGGAAAATGGTGATTTGGAACAGTTAGAGCCTAACACTCTGTTTAAAGAATTAGAAAGACTCCTCAATAATGATACAAAGGAGTGGCAGGATCTAATTCTCTTGGATAATTATTTACTACATGACATAATCCCAAGAGGCTTAAGACTCTATAAAAAGCCAGCATTTGAATTAGATGATGTAGAGTATAGTACCGAATGGGATAAGGCTTTCCACGATTGCTCTCTCACTCTTATTAGAATTCTAACTAGATACAGGGAGCATAAATAATATAAAATTAAAAATTCCCTCGACAAGCTGTTACCAAACATTCAGAATTTTCAAACAAATGAGCATTGGAAAAAATTAAATGACAGTATACAAGAAAGAAATAAAAAATATGGTTTTGATCTCATGAAGGCCAAATACAAGAAACTATGCAGAGATAAGGATGACTATCTTAATGATAAGGTGTATACATACAAAATTAAGGATAATTCTAATAACATCATAGAAGATCATGATGGATACGATCGTATGCCTAGCAATAGGGAAAATGATATGTCTTTAAATATGCCCAAAAAGGTGCACTATTCCACTTTAAGCTCATCACAAACAATACGACATTCTAATATGAATGGAATAAGACAGAGTTCAAACATCTATAACTCTCCTAAACAGAATCGTGTAACACATTTAAGTCATAATCATAATGGGAATAACTTCAGAGGAGACAGATCATTTGATAACGATAGAGTTAGGATTCAGTATAAACCAACACCTCACATGCCCAATATAGGACAAAATAGTTTTCAGAATACAAGTCAAGTAAGAAGGAGTCAGAATAATGAAGAAAAGACTAATTATCAGTATAAACATGAATCAGGAAACAATCATAAATCTTCATATCCCCCCAGACAAAACACCTGGAGACATCAAAACAATTCTAATTGTTTCACTCCCCCATTCATGAGAGGGAACAAACCAACTAACCTAAATACACATAATTCAAATTGCTTTACCCCACCAATCATGAGAGAGAATAGACCAACAAATTACAATACACATAAAACTATACCGCCTCAAACATCTAATAGATTTGAAACATTAGTCTGCCAAGAACATGAAACTTATCAATATCCAAATTGGCACACACAGGGGGCTAAACCAAAAACCACACAACATTTGGAGAGAACATATAGAGATAATGAAATAGAACGTGATAATAGCAACAAAAATCATAAACTTCATTTTTTAGATCTCGCAATCTCCCCAACAGGAAGATTTCGGAACCCGGCACAAATAGAAGATCATCCAGGGGGAAACATAAAAATAATGCCAGGCAAACGAAGAAGAGCAAGCGGGGATGTAGAGGGGGCCGACAAAAACAATTTCTCAAATATAAAAAGAATAAGGTAGAAAAGAACAAAGCCAATATTTTCAATCTATCAAACACATTGTTAGGGAGTAAAGAAATTAATCTTCTTGCCAAGGGTTTAAATTTCGTCCCCAAAAAATCTCCAGACAAATTTCAAACCTATATTGATCTCCAAAAATATATTAGAAATCTCACACTAAAGAGATATTTTTTAAAGAGTACACCAGTGATAAATACACCAACACTCACAATATTGGATCACACTGACCAACCGACTTTAGATATACTCCATGATTTAGCAAATCCTGAGAGTAGTACATCAACACTTTCACAAGATCACCAAGACCTTCTAAATTTAAGTGTACATGATTACGAGGAAACTATTAAACACAGCCAATTAAAAAGGAAATCAAGTTTTTATCCCTATTCGGCCTAAGGGGAATTCATAACAACATTTAATAAATTAGTTTGTGGGGACCTTACCAAATTATGGGATAAGAAAAATAAACAGTGGACCAATAAATATAATGACAATCTCTCTAGGGATGAGAGAAAAACTCTAAAGAACCTACAAAACAACCGAGACATAGTGATCAGGGCAGCCGACAAGGGGGGAGGGGTGGTTATACAGAACAGAGAGGACTATCTAACAGAGGCCTATAACATTCTTAATGATCAGAACACATACAAAAGACTCAAATTTGATCCCACCCTCAAATTCAAGAAGGAACTTAATAATATACTAAAAGAAGCTAAAAATAATAATATTCTCAATAATGATGAATTTCATTTCATATCTGAAAATTTTCCATCAATACCAACATTTTATCACCTGCCAAAGGTTCATAAAACCTTGGTATCACCTCCTGGCAGGCTGATAATATCAGGAATAGGCTCATTAACAAACAATCTTTCAATCTATATCGACCACTATTTACAACCTGTGGTACAAAAAACTAGGGCATATTTGAGAGACACTATACACACAATTAATATTTTTGAAGGCATGAATTGGAATAGTGACTTCCTGTGGATTGCTTGCGATGTGTCATCTTTGTACACATGCATTCCACATGGACAGGGTATTGAAGCTATTAATGAAATTTTAAATAAAGAATTTTCATCCCAGGCACATTTAGAATTCATCTTAAAAGGTATTGATTTTATATTAACGCATAATTATTTTGTATTTAATAAACAATTTTTTAAACAGATACAGGGAACGGCGATGGGGACAACCTTTGCCCTATCGTACGCGAATCTTTATATGCATAACTTTGAGGAGAAATATATTTGGTCAAATAATCCATACAGTAAGAACTTAATTTGCTATCATAGATTTATAGATGATGTAATAATAGTTTGGAAGGGTAATGAAACAACTAGTACAGAATTGTTGAATCATATTAATTCCAATGTGTTTAATCTCAACAAACAACAAAATAAACATAATAACAAGGATAACATCAGATTTATTACCACCTACAACCAGGGTTCTAGAGACATACAGAACATCTTAAGTAAACATTTGGGGGTATTGAAAGCAGATGTTATCCTTGATATTATGTTTATTTTGTTGTTCTCCTTTTTGTTTACGTGGTTGTAATAATGTTTTCTTATCCATCAGTTGTACTTTTTCTTTTGCTTCTTTAATCGTCCTTACTGCATAGCCCTTCTCTAAAAATCTTGTATCTAAGATCTTTACTTCATGATCATAGTCGCTGACCCTAGTACAGTTTCTTTTAATTCTCTGGTACTGACCTAGGGGAATGTTAGTTTTCCACCTAGGTAAGTGTCCACTTTTCGCGTTGAGATAGCCATTTTTATCTGTTGGTTTGCGAAATTTTTTTACTGCTACTTGATTATTTTCATCTACAAATAATATTAGATCAAGGAACTCAATTTGTTTTTTATCCGTTTTCGAAACAAACTTGAGATTAAACACATTGGAATTAATATGATTCAAGAATTCTGTACTAGTTGTTTCATTACCCTTCCAAACTATTATTACATCATCTATAAATCTATGATAGCAAATTAAGTTCTTACTGCATGGATTATTTGACCAAATATATTTCTCCTCAAAGTTATGCATATAAAGATTCGCGTACGATGGGGCAAAGGTTGTTCCCATCGCCGTTCCCTGTATCTGTTTAAAAAATTGTTTATTAAATACAAAATAATTATGCGTTAATATAAAATCAATACCTTTTAAGATGAATTCTAAATGTGCCTGGGATGAAAATTCTTTATTTAAAATTTGATTAATAGCTTCAATACCCTGTCCATGTGGAATGCATGTGTACAAAGATGACACATCGCAAGCAATCCACAGGAAGTAACTACTCCAATTCATGCCTTCAAAAATATTAATTGTGTGTATAGTGTCTCTCAAATATGCCCTAGTTTTTTGTACCACAGGTTGTAAATAGTGGTCGATATAGATTGAAAGATTGTTTGCTAATGAGCCTATTCCTGATATTATCGGCCTGCCAGGAGGTGATACCAAGGTTTTATGAACCTTTGGCAGGTGATAAAATGTTGGTATTGATGGAAAATTTTCAGATATGAAATGAAATTCATCATTATAGAGAATATTATTATTTTTAGCTTCTTTTAGTATATTATTAAGTTCCTTCTTGAATTTGAGGGTGGGATCAAAATTGATTCTTTTGTATGTGTTCTGATCATTAAGAATGTTATAGGCCTCTTTTAGACAGTCCTCTCTGTTCTGTATAACCACCCCTCCCTCCTTGTCTGCTGCCCTGATCACTATGTCTCGGTTGTTTTGTAGGTTCTTTAGAGTTTTTCTCTCATCCCTAGAGAGATTGTCATTATATTTATTGGTCCACTGTTTATTTTTCTTATCCCATAATTTGGTAAGGTCCCCACAAACTAATTTATTAAATGTTGTTATGAATTCCCCTTGGGCCGAATAGGGATAAAAACTTGATTTCCTTTTTAAATGGCTGTGTTTAATAGTTTCCTCGTAATCATGTACACTTAAATTTAGAAGGCCTTGGTGATCTTGTGAAAGTGTTGATGTACTACTCTCAGGATTTGCTAAATCATGGAGTATATCTAAAGTCGGTTGGTCAGTGTGATCCAATATTGTGAGTGTTGGTGTATTTATCACTGGTGTACTCTTTAAAAAATATCTCTTTAGTGTGAGATTTCTAATATATTTTTGGAGATCAATATAGGTTTGAAATTTGTCTGGAGATTTTTTAGGGACGAAATTTAAACCCTTGGCAAGAAGATTAATTTCTTTACTCCCTAATGATGTGTTTGATAGATTGAAAATATTGGCTTTGTTCTTTTCTACCTCATTCTTTTTATATTTGAGAAATTGTTTTTGTCGGTTATTGTAATTTGTTGGTCTATTCTCTCTCATGAATGGTGGGGTAAAGCAATTTGAATTATGTGTATTTAGGTTAGTTGGTTTGTTCCCTCTCATGAATGGGGGAGTGAAACAATTAGAATTGTTTCGATGTCTCCAGGTGTTTTGTCTGGGGGGATATGAAGATTTATGATTGTTTCCTGATTCATGTTTATACTGATAATTAGTCTTTTCTTCATTATTCTGACTCCTTCTTACTTGACTTGTATTCTGAAATCTATTTTGTCCTATATTGGGCATGTGAGGTGTTGGTTTATACTGATTCCTAACTCTATCGTTATCAAATGATCTGTCTCCTCTGAAGTTATTCCCATTATGATTATGACTTAAATGTGTTACACGATTCTGTTTAGGAGAGTTATAGATGTTTGAACTCTGTCTTATTCCATTCATATTAGAATGTCGTATTGTTTGTGATGAGCTTAAAGTGGAATAGTGCACCTTTTTGGGCATATTTAAAGACATATCATTTTCGCTATTGCTAGGCATACGATCGTATCCATCATGATCTTCTATGATGTTATTAGAATTATCCTTAATTTTGTATGTATACACCTTATCATTAAGATAGTCATCCTTATCTCTGCATAGTTTCTTGTATTTGGCCTTTATGAGATCAGAACCATATTTTTTATTTCTTTCTTGTATACTGTCATTTAATTTTTTCCAATGCTCATTTGTTTGAAAATTCTGAATTTTTGGTAACAGCTTGTCTAGGGAATTTTTAATTTTATCTAATTTATGCTCCCTGTATCTAGTTAGAATTCTAATAAGAGTGAGAGAGCAATCGTGGAAAGCCTTATCCCATTCGGTACTATACTCTACATCATCTAATTCAAATGCTGGCTTTTTATAGAGTCTTAAGCCTCTTGGGATTATGTCATGTAGTAAATAATTATCCAAGAGAATTAGATCCTGCCACTCCTTTGTATCATTATTGAGGAGTCTTTCTAATTCTTTAAACAGAGTGTTAGGCTCTAACTGTTCCAAATCACCATTTTCCACATTAGTTTGAGCTAATAAATCAAATGCACGTTTTCTATGGTGTCTGTTTGGACATTCCCCAAAATTGTGAGTGCTCATCATAAATGTATTATTATAATAACATAAAGATTAGCAAAATAATTCTTACCATTACTGTCATGATCATCGTTCTGTTTTGATGACACCTCTACACCTGTAGTAGTAAGACCCTGTAATTGCTCTGTTTCTTCAACCGCTGCCAAAAAACATGCATCGGATATGTCTTCTGTAAAGTTTAAACAGTTTTAAAAGTTTTTTTTTTTTTTTACAATACATAGTGTTAAAACATATTTTTACTAGGCTTACCATCTGTAGTGAAATGTTTTGTGCTGTCTATTTCGCCAGCGATTGCAAGCAGTTCAGCTAATATATTTTCATTTGTTATGTTCAAGAGATGTGTGTCTGTCATGTAACCTGTCAACATACATTTTGCTGTCATTTCTTAAATTAATGTAATTAGCTGTACATATAGAAATAAAAGTTTAAAAATGACTTACAGGCCTGCGTAAAGGGCTGAACGATAGGTTCTTCAAAACACTGTTGCATGTTGTTAGCCTAATAAAGTTAGTAAATATTACACTGTTAAATCATAATATAAGCGTTTAATTTATACTATAAGGAGGTTAAAGGGACAGTTCACCCCAAAAATGTTCTCCCCTTTAAACTGTTCCCAATAATTCATTTTACCTGCTATAGACCTAGATTTGGAGTTTGGAGTCACTCAAAATAGGGTCTAACGCTCACTTTTCATCCGCGACTTTTCCATACCGCAGATCCCCTTACGTAAATTGCGTATCCTATCTTTTCAATGGGATCTTTCTAACTCCGGTATTTAGAGTCGTTTCTGAAGTGAGCGTTAGACATCTAACGACAAAACTCCAGCCGCAGGAAAAAAGTCAGTAGTTAAGAGCTTTCTGGGCTAACGCCGGTTTATAAAGCTCTTAACTACTGTACTCTAAAGTACACTAACACCCATAAACTACCTATGTACCCCTAAACCGAGGTCCCCCCACATCGCCGACACTCGATTCAATTTTTTTAATACCTAATCTGCCGACCGCCACCTACGTTATCCTTATGTACCCCTAATCTGCTGCCCCTAACACCGCCGACCCCTGTATTATATTTATTAACCCCTAATCTGCCCCCCACAACGTCGCAGCCAGCTACCTACAATAATTAACCCCTAATCTGCCGACCGCAAAGCGCCGCTACTTAAGTTATCCTTATGTACCCCTAATCTGCTGCCCCTAACACCGCCGACCCCTATATTATATTTATTAACCCCTAATCTGCCCCCCTCAACGTCGCCTCCAACTGCCTACACTTATTAACCCCTAATCTGCCGAGCGGACCGCACCGCTACTATAATAAAGTTATTAACCCCTAATCCGCCTCACTAACCCTATAATAAATAGTATTAACCCCTAATCTGCCCCCCACAACGTCGCCTCCACCTGCCTAAACTTATTAACCCCTAATCTGCCGACCGGAGCTCACCGCTATTCTAATAAATGTATTAACCCCTAAAGCTAAGTCTAACCCTAACACTAACACCCCCCTAAGTTAAATATAATTTACATCTAACGAAATTAATTAAATCTTATTAAATAAATTATTCCTATTTAAAGATAAATACTTACCTGTAAAATAAATCCTAATATAGCTACAATATAAATTATAATTATATTATAGCTATTTTAGGATTTATATTTATTTTACAGGTAACTTTGTATTTATTTTAACCAGGTACAATAGCTATTAAATAGTTAAGAACTATTTAATAGCTAAAATAGTTAAAATAATTACAAAATTACCTGTAAAATAAATACTAACCTAAGTTACAATTAAACCTAACACTACACTATCAATAAATTAATTAAATAAACTACCTACAATTACCTACTATTAACCTAACACTACACTATCAATAAATTAATTAAATACAATTCCTACAAATAAATACAATTAAATAAACTAGCTAAAGTACAAAAAATAAAAAAATATTTACAAACATAAGAAAAATATTACAACAATTTTAAACTAATTACACCTACTCTAAGCCCCCTAATAAAATAACAAAGCCCCCCAAAATAAAAAAATGATCGGAACAGCCAATAGAATGCGAGCTCAATCTGATTGGCTGATTGGATCAGCCAATCGGATTGAACTTGATTCTGATTGGCTGATTCCATCAGCCAATCAGAATATTCCTACCTTAATTCCGATTGGCTGATAGAATCCTATCAGCCAATCGGAATTCGAGGGACGCCATCTTGGATGACGTCCCTTAAAGGAACCGTCATTCGGCTAGTAGGCGTCGGGAGAAGAGAATGTTCCGCGTCGGAGGTCTGCAAGATGGATCCGGAAGAAAGAAGATTGAAGATGCCGTTGATAGAAGACTTCATCCGGATCATGGACCTCTTCAGCTCCCGCTTGGATGAAGACTTCATCCGGATCATGTACCTCTTCAGCTCCCGCTTGGATGAAGACTTCAGCCGGATCATGGACCTCTTCAGCCCCCCGCTTGGGCTTGGATCAGGACATCGGAGGAGCTCTTCAGGACGGATCGGTGAACCTGGCAGGGTGAAGATAGGGTAGGAAGATCTTCAGGGGCTTAGTGTTTGGTTTATTTAAGGGGGTTTTGGGTTAGATTAGGGGTATGTGGGTGGTGGGTTGTAATGTTGGGGGGGTATTGTATGTTATTTCTTACAGGCAAAAGAGCTGAATTCTTTGGGGCATGCCCCGCAAAGGGCCCTGTTCAGGGCTGGTAAGGTAAAAGAGCTTTGAACTTTAGTAATTTAGAATAGGGTAGGGCATTTTTTTATTTTGGGGGGCTTTGTTATTTTATTAGGGGGCTTAGAGTAGGTGTAATTAGTTTAAAATTGTTGTAATATTTTTCTTATGTTTGTAAATATTTTTTTATTTTTTGTAACTTAGTTCTTTTTTATTTTTTGTACTTTAGCTAGTTTATTTAATTGTATTTATTTGTAGGAATTGTATTTAATTAATTTATTGATAGTGTAGTGTTAGGTTAATTGTAGGTAATTGTAGGTAGTTTATTTAATTAATTTATTGATAGTGTAGTGTTAGGTTTAATTGTAACTTAGGTTAGTATTTATTTTACAGGTAATTTTGTAATTATTTTAACTATTTTAGCTATTAAATAGTTCTTAACTATTTAATAGCTATTGTACCTGGTTAAAATAAATACAAAGTTACCTGTAAAATAAATATAAATCCTAAAATAGCTATAATATAATTATAATTTATATTGTAGCTATATTGGGATTTATTTTACAGGTAAGTATTTATCTTTAAATAGGAATAATTTATTTAATAAGAGTTAATTAATTTCGTTAGATGTAAATTATATTTAATTTAGGGGGGTGTTAGTGTTAGGGTTAGACTTAACTTTAGGGGTTAATACATTGATTAAAATAGCGGTGAGCTCCAGTCGGCAGATTAGGGGTTAATAATTGAAGTTAGGTGTCAGCGATGTTAGGGAGGGCAGATTAGGGGTTAATACTATTTATTATAGGGTTAGTGAGGCGGATTAGGGGTTAATAACTTTATTATAGTAGCGCTCAGGTCCGGTCGGCAGATTAGGGGTTAATAAGTGTAGGCAGGTGGAGGCGACGTTGTGGGGGGCAGATTAGGGGTTAATAAATATAATATAGGGGTCGGCGATGTTAGGGCAGCAGATTAGGGGTACATAGGGATAATGTAAGTAGCGGCGGTTTACGGAGCGGCAGATTAGGGGTTAATAATAATATGCAGGGGTCAGCGATAGCGGGGGCGGCAGATTAGGGGTTAATAAGTGTAAGGTTAGGGGTGTTTAGACTCGGGGTACATGTTAGAGTGTTAAGTGCAGACGTAGGAAGGGTTACCGCATAGCAAACAATGGGGCTGCGTTAGGAGCTGAACGCGGCTTTTTTGCAGGTGTTTGTTTTTTTTCAGCTCAAACAGCTCCATTGTTTCCTATGGGGGAATCGTGCACGAGCACGTTTTTGAGGCTGGCCGCTTGCGTAAGCAACTCTGGTATCGAGAGTTGAAGCTGCGTTAAAAATGCTCTACGCTCCTTTTTTGGAGCCTAACGCAGCCATTCTGTGGACTCTCAATACCAGAGTTATTTTTATGGTGCGGCCAGAAAAAAGCCGGGGTTAGTTTTTCGGGTCGTTACCGACAAAACTCCAAATCTAGCCGATAGTGTATTAATTTGTTTACAAGTGGCTCCTTTACCCCCTAATTTGGCATTTGAATTAGCTGATTTAGCTTGTGGTTTCCCAACCTATTCCTTTGCTTTACAAACAGATATAAGATGAGGAAGCAAGTCTGCTTACACAAACTTAGAACATAATGAGATCTGATATCACCTTTAAGTTCAACCCATTGTAATAGGCTGTGGTTTCAAAGCACAAAATCAGCTATATCATATACACAAATAAACCGAAAAAATGCAATTTCTAATACATTTTATACTCTGCAGCTGTTATAACAAGTCATTGAAAATACATACATATAAAACAATTTTACATTGTACTGTACCTTTAAACAGTATGATAACTTACAGATAAAGAAATACATATGCTAGATAGTAGGGTTGGTAAAATTAGAATTTTTTTTTAAAACTAAAGGATATAAAATACCATAATGAGCTTTATGAAACAGACATACATATGCTATGACACACAAATAAACAGAAAAAAATGCATTTTCTAATACATTTTATACTCTGCAGCTGGTATAACAAGTCATTGACAATACATGCATATAAAAACAATTTTACAGTGTACTGTCCCTTTAAACAGTATGATAACTTTCAGATAAAGAAACAGTGCTTACCGTTGAATAATCATAAGAAAGACCGTCTGGTTGAAAAACAACGTCTTGTTGCTGATAACTAACATCGTGTTGAAACTGCTCCATGGTCGTTTGAAAAAAATGTAGTTTGAAACTGTATGAGCCATTATATAAACAATGCAGAATACCAAATTTTAAGCTTCACACCCACAAAAGTTAATGTGTAACATGTATAAGTTGTATGAAGATTCTGATATGAATTTGATATTAAACACAATATCAGTAAATGTACAATTATAAGATTTTATTTACCATGTTACATAAAACTAGCTAAGAGTTTAAGTTTTTAAAAAAAAAAACAGATAACACGCTAATCTTGTGTAGTTGAAGGTCGCTTTAAGGTTATGCAAACTTATGTTTCTGAATGTTTATTTTGTGATCAATGGTTTAAACTTGTGTGAACTCTGTACATATAAACAATCTGTTGATAGTATTTTAATCAACTAGATTTAATAAAATTTTAATGAAATTATCTTGCTATAGATATTTAGGGTAAAGGTATGAGATTTGTTATTTGCATTGAGCTAACCTTGACAGTTTGCGCTAGTTTTAGATAACATGTGATATGCTTAGTCGTACAGAGTGAGTTTTCTTGCGTCACTTCTACCGGTTTACAACGTATGGTTCTGTGGTATGTATTATTATAACTATGAATTAATTTGTTCAATATGTTTATATATCTGTGTGTGTTGTGATGTGTAAAATAGCGCCACATTCTAGTCTTTAAAGTACGGTTAAATCGTTCTACGATTGCTGCTTTAACACAGTTGTTTGCGACAAAATGTTGAATTTTAAACTTTTTCAATAACTTCTGTACGATTCCATTTAAAAATTCTTTGCCTTTGTCAGTCTGTATTTTCATAGGTACACGCCCATCTTTGAATATTGTTTCAAACCCCTTTGCGATACTTGGTCCAGTTTTATTATATAATCCAACGCCCCAAGCGTATTTAGAAAAACAATCTATAACGGTTAGAATATACTTTATACCGTCATTATATTTATGGTAGTCTATCATGGATACCAGGTCAGCTTGCCAATGTATATCTAAAGAAGGGGCATATATTTTATTTCTTTCAAAATTACGTCTGACCGGTTTATGTAGCGTATAAACATCTTGCTGATTTAAAAATTTTACAATTTTTTTTCTGTTGAATCCATAATTTTTAGATGCTTTGTACAGACTTTCAACACCGCCTAATGACCCGGGGTTTGTGGGGTTATGATATAATTCTCTTAATACAAGTCCACGATCGCCGTTAACAGACTCCATTCTTTAAGCAGTATAAAGCGAGTTTTTATAAAACATTGATTTATATACTTTTTTATTAAAAATACGTGTGAGAGATATTATTAGGCTGTTTTGAGTAAAAGACAATGACGTTTTTATTAAAAATACGTGTGAGAGATATTATTAGTCTGTTTTGAGTAAAGGACATGTCCTAACATGCCGTGTAGCATTTCTGGCAAAAGACAAGTCCTGACATGTCTTATTAAACCTGTTGAACATTATAGAGAAATCTTAAGCTTAATAGAATACAATATCAAAGTGTAATTTACAACTTTTAGAATTAAATAACATTTATCTTTTATAAATCAAACTATCAATAATACAATTCTTACAACCTTTTAATCCTAATAAATATACATATCAATTGGATATCCAGTTATATCAAAATCACCTTTTTTATATCAATTTTATATCAATTTAATATAAAATGACTTTTTTTTTATATCAATTTTATATCAATTTAATATAAAATGACTTTTTTTTTATCAATTTTATATCAATTTTATATCAATTTTATATCAAAATCACCTTTTTATATCAATTTTATATCAAATTGATATTAAAAAGGGGCGGGATTAGGGGTGGAAAAAGGGGCATGTCAACTGTCAAAGGTGTGGAAAAAGGGGCGTGGTACCTGTCAAAAAGGTGTTTGACATAACCTCCATACTCTTACTACTTACATTCACGCTACCAGCTGCCATCTAGAAAATTGGAAGAAAAGTCAATTCATGAGAAAACAAAAGAATTGTAATAATGACGAAGATTACATGACACAATCAAACAGGTCAGGACTGGCCATAGGGCATGCCGGGCAAATGCCCGGTGGGCCGCAGTGTCCCTTAGCCCTGCCCACTGACCAGATACCTTAGCTTGCCTACCATCCGGGTCCCTTCCCCCCACCCAGGACTCATATCCACTGTGGGGGTGAAAGGGGTGACTGGAGTAAAGGGTCCCTTGTTTACAGGGGGCCCGCCCATGCCCCACACCAGCAGAGTTCCCTCTAAGACTGGCCTGGTTCCTTCACCCACCCCGTTCATGTGAACAGGCTCAGTGTGTGGCCCGCCCCCAGCATTACATTTAGTTTCTATATGAGCGGGAGCAGAAGAACAAGCTGCAATCAACAATCCTGGAACTGTTCAAAAGCATCAAATGCAAGGGTACAAATAAACAGTTGTTATTATATATATATATATATATATATATATATATGTATATATATATTATTTTTTTTTGTAAATGCACAAGTTTTTTTTTATTTACTAGCATAAAGTTTTTTGTTTTTATAAATAAAAACATGTTGCATGTAAGCTATAAATTTACTGTGCCCAGGAGCAGGGCCGTTTTTAGGGGGCCAGGATTTTTACTACTTATCCCAACCACTGCCTATAGATGAACTTGTTTTATGTGTGACACTAGGAACATTAAATACAAGCTAATCTATAGACAGGGGTGGTAGAAAAAATCCTCAGGTATCTATTTTGCTGGCTATATATCCCAACATGCCCTACAGACAGGTGAGAGGTGTGGTTGATCACAGGCATGAGGATCCTCGCTGCTGTTACTGCTGTCTGTTCCGTGGGAAAACTTTACTGGGCAAACACTAGCAAGGTCTGTTTGTTTGTTTACGTATTCATAAATGTTACTATTCTACAAGTTAGAATCAGTGTCACTTATCACATGAATCCCATACACACTGACTGTCACATTCCTTCCTCCTACTTATCAAAAGTGCTACTGCTGTCTGCTCTGTGGGATAACTTTACCTGGCAAACACCAGCAAGGTCAGCTTGTACACTAGCATGCTAATGTGTATTCACAGATGTCACTATCCTGCACAGCTACACGCAGTGTCTGTTATCACCAACACATCCCATACACACATTCCTCCTACTTATTCAAGTGCAGCTGCAACCGAGGGTGAAATTTGATTCCAGGCAGCAAGATAACTCAGAAACAGAGTAAACCTGCTCGCCGTATTTAACAAGCAGCGGCCATCAGACTGCTGCTTTCCTAACCTTTCGCCACCTCTAAGGTGGCAAAATTCAATCTCCGTGGTCTAGTCCGACCGGGGAGATTGACAGCTCCTGGCCGCGCGTGATTGGCTGTGCGCGGGCAGGGGGCGGGATTGCATGCAATCTCAAAATAGCGCTCGTGTGCAGTAGTATATTCCTCTGGGGACATTCGCCATGCCTGAGGCAAGCTGCGGCAGACAGGGGTGCGTATATGCCTCTGTCCGCCTTAGCTTGATAAATTTATCCCTAAGAAGGAGCAAGGGAGGGAGGGAGTTTGGAGGACTGGATTTAGGCAGATCGTATGATTCCAGATCAAGCAAAGGTGAGGAGAAAGAGAGAGAATGAAAAGGACATCACACAGGGAGAAACAGCCAAGTCACAGAGTGAGTCGAGAAATATGGAGAGTGATAGCAAATGTCATAGGGATCAGAGTGACAGAGACAGGAGTAGTAAAATGTTTTATATAGAGAGACTGAAAAAGGAACAAAGTAACTGAAAGATTACTGTATTTGTCTCAATAGTTCTGATGGTAAATGACCTTCTGTGTTGCAACTGTTTGCCTTTATAGTAATATTTTAAAACATACATAGATATAATTATTTCCTTGAATATATGTGTCATTTTTATTGGCTGTAGACAAGCAGTAATCAAGTGTGTATATGCTTTGGATGGTGTGTGTGTGTGTGTGAATGTAGTGTGTGTGTGTGTGTGTTGTGTGCCTGCATGTATGTGAATGCGGTGTAGTATGTGTGTGTATTGTGTGTCGGCATGTATGTGAATACTGTGTAATGTGTGTGTGTTGTGTGCCTGCATGTATGTGAATGCTGTGTAGTGTGTGTGTGTTGTGTGCCTGCATGTATGTGAATGCTGTGTAGTGTCTGTGTGTGTGTTGTGTGTCTGCATGTATGTGAATGCTGTGTAGTGTGTGTGTGTTGTGTGCCTGCATGTATGTGAATGCTGTGTAGTGTCTGTGTGTGTGTTGTGTGTCTGCATGTATGTGAATACTGTGTAGTGTGTGTGTGTGTTGTGTGCCTGCATGTATGTGAATGCTGTGTAGCATGTGTGTGTTGTGTGTCTGCATGTATGTGAATGCTGTGAAGTGTGTGTGTGTGTTGTGTGCCTGCATGTATGTGAATGCTGTGAAGTGTGTGTGTTGTGTGCCTGCATGTATGTGAATACTGTGTAGTGTGTGTGTTGTTTGCCTGCATGTTTGTGAATGCTGTGTATTGTGCGTGTTGTGTGCCTCCATGTATGTGAATGCTGTGAAATGTGTGTGTGTGTTGTGTATGTTGTGTGCCTGCATGTATGTGAATACTGTGAAATGTGTGTGTTGTGTATGTTGTGTGCCTGCATGTATGTGAATAAGAAATAGTGAGTAGGGGGGAGGGGGCCTTTTTGCCGAAAAATGCCGGGGACAACTTATGGGGAAAAGATTTAAAAGGGTTCCTTCCATGCCTTTTATGCAAATCCTGTAAGCATTCAGAAAAAAAATAAAGTTTTTAAGTCCTCTTCCACTGGTAGACAGTATAGCATTAAAGATACATATAGATGCATAGATAAAAATATCAAATATTTATTGGAATGTAAAAGTGGGGCACAATATGTTGGCGAGACTGAAAGGTCGGCACAAGACCGCATTTGTGAACATATTTGTTTCATTTAGAATATGAATGTCACGTCTCTCCCATATTTGTTTCATTTAGAATATGAATGTCACGTCTCTCCCACATCAGCCAATAGAATCCAAGCTCAATCTGATTGGCTGATTGGATCAGCCAATCGGATTGAACTTGATTCTGATTGGCTGATTCCATCAGCCAATCAGAATATTCCTACCTTAATTCCGATTGGCTGATAGAATCCTATCAGCCAATCGGAATTCGAGGGACGCCATCTTGGATGACGTCATTTAAAGGAACCGTCATTCGTCGTTCAGTCGTCGGCCAGGATGGATGTTCCGCGGTGGAGGTCTTCAGGATGCTGCCGCTTCGCTCCGGATGGATGCCGCTTGGATGAAGACTTCAATCGGATGGAAGACCTCTTCTGCCCCGCTTGGATGAAGACTTCAGCCGGATCATGGACCTCTTCAGCCCCCCGCTTGGGCTTGGATCAGGACATCGGAGGAGCTCTTCTGGACCGATCGGTGAACCTGGTATGGTGAAGACAAGGTAGGATGATCTTCAGGGGCTTAGTGTTAGGTTTATTTAAGGGGGGTTTGGGTTAGATTAGGGGTATGTGGGTGGTGGGTTGTAATGATGGGGGGCTTGGGTATTGTATGTTTTTTTTACAGGCAAAAGAGCTGTATTTCTTGGGGCATGCCCCGCAAAGGGCCCTGTTCAGGGCTGGTAAGGTAAAAGAGCTTTGAACTTTAGTAATTTAGAATAGGGTAGGGCATTTTTTTATTTTGGGGGGCTTTGTTATTTTATTAGGGGGCTTAGAGTAGGTGTAATTAGTTTAAAATTGTTGTAATATTTTTCTTATGTTTGTAAATATTTTTTTATTTTTTGTAACTTAGTTCTTTTTTATTTTTTGTACTTTAGCTAGTTTATTTAATTGTATTTATTTGTAGCAATTGTATTTAATTAATTTATTGATAGTGTAGTGTTAGGTTAATTGTAGGTAATTGTAGGTAGTTTATTTAATTAATTTATTGTTAGTCTAGTGTTAGGTTTATTTGTAACTTAGGTTAGGATTTCTTTTACAGGTACATTTGTAATTATTTTAACTATTTTAGCTATTAAATAGTTCTTAACTATTTAATAGCTATTGTACCTGGTTAAAATAAATACAAAGTTACCTGTAAAATAAATATAAATCCTAAAATAGCTATAATATAATTATAATTTATATTGTAGCTATATTAGGATTTATTTTACAGGTAAGTATTTAGCTTTAAATAGGAAAAATTTATTTAATAAGAGTTAATTCATTTTGTTAGATTTAAATTATATTTAACTTAGGGGGGTGTTAGTATTAGGGTTAGACTTAGCTTTAGGGGTTAATACATTTATTAGAATAGCGGCGAGATTCGGTCGGCAGATTAGGGGTTAATAATTGAAGTTAGGTGTCGGCGATGTTAGGGAGGGCAGATTAGGGGTTAATACTATTTATGATAGGGTTAGTGAGGCGGATTAGGGGTTAATAACTTTATTATAGTAGCGCTCAGGTCCGGTCGGCAGATTAGGGGTTAATAAGTGTAGGCAGGTGGAGGCGACGTTGAGGGGGGCAGATTAGGGGTTAATAAATATAATATAGGGGTCGGCGGTGTTAGGGGCAGCAGATTAGGGGTACATAAGTATAACGTAGGTGTCGGTCGGCAGATTAGGGGTTAAAAATTTTTTTTCGAGTGTCGGCGATGTGGGGGGACCTCGGTTTAGGGGTACATAGGTAGTTTATGGGTGTTAGTGTACTTTAGAGTACAGTAGTTAAGAGGTTTAGAAACCGGCGTTAGCCCAGAAAGCTCTTAACTACTGACTTTTTTCCTGCGGCTGGAGTTTTGTCGTTAGATATCTAACGCTCACTTCAGAAACGACTCTAAATACCGGAGTTAGAAAAATCCCATTGAAAAATAGGATACGCAATTTACGTAAGGGGATCTGCGGTATGGAAAAGTCGCGGCTGAAAAGTGAGCGTTAGACCCTATTTTGAGTGACTCCAAATACCGGCGGTAGCCTAAAAAGAGCGTTAGGAGCCTCTAACGCTGGTTTTCACGGCTACCGCCAAACTCTAAATCTAGGCCTTAGTATTCTTAGTTGAAATCTAATTCTTGGAGGTTCATATGCTAATTTCTTAGACCTTGAAGCCTGCCTCTAATCTGAATGCATTTTGACCACTAGAGGGCATGAGTTCATGTGTTTCATAGAGATAACATTGAGCTCATGCACGTGAAGTTACCCTGGAGTGAGCACTGATTGGCTAAAAAGAAAGTCTGTCAAAAGAACTGAAATAAGGGGGCAGTTTGCAGAGGCTTAGATACAAGGTAATTACAGAGGTAAAAAGTGTATTTCTATAACAGTGTTGGTTATGCAAAACCGGGGAATGGGTAATAAAGTGATTATCTTTCTTTTTAAACAACAAAAATTCTGGTGTTGACTGTCCCTTTAAACAGATATAACAGTTTCTTGGCAACTGCCATTTCATCAGGCATCCCTGAGCTTCATATCCTTAGATCTTTCTTGTGATTAAACTGGCTGAGCAACACCTGGAGAGAGGGTGAGCTGATGCACCCTGAGATATCAGCACGTTACTACCAGCACATTGCTGTGCTATTGCCAAATGTGAGTACCCATTTTTGGATTTTGGTTGCATCATTTCATGCTCACTTTTGGTTGATCTGCACATGAGGCACCACTCTGTTTTGTGTTTCAGTTCAAAAAAAGCAAAGAACATGTAAACATTGTGTATTTCTAAACTCAGGACAAAACTTAGAAACTATTTAGCATGGGTGTTTTTTGGTGGTTGTAGATGTGCAACAGATTTTGGGGGTCAAAGTGAATGTAGCTCGCTCCCGCTCTGCTCTAGTAGCGGAAGCAAGCTACATTCATTTTAATGGTGCGACCGGGCACACTGTGACTAGACAAACCCGCTCAGTAGAGCAAGGAGCAGCTTTTACATAAAAATATTCTGCAATACTTTAATGTATACATCTGCCGGAAAGCTAATGTTATATATACATAGTGCAGAATTATATAACATTAGTGTCAGGGTGCCAGGAATCAGATTGAGACGAGAAGTGCAAAAATAATCACACCTTTATTAATAGCAAAAAATAATAAAAAGTCCACAAAACAAATAACAAGCCAGGAGTCAAACCAGAGCTGATAGTCAGACAAGCCGAGTCAGGAGCCAAAGCGAATAGTCAGATGAGCCGAGTCAGGAGCCAAAGTGAGTAGTCAGATGAGCCGGAATCAGGAACAAGGAGAACAGCAGAGTCAGGAACAAGCCAGGGATCAGGAACCAGGAGGGACATCAGACAGCCAGGAAATACACAGGAGCTCTCACAAACAGGTCTGAGACAACACAAGGGGAAAGAATACTGAACAGAGGCCCTTTAAATAAGTGATGACATCACAATTCTGAGACTGCATCCTGTCTCACACTGATGATGAACACCAGTCTGGCCATAAAAGGAAGTGCAGGAAATGAGCAGCATCACACAGTATGCACCAGAGTCAGCAAGAGAGGTGAGTAAAATGGCTGCCAGCAGCCCATGGCAAACAAAGGAGGAAAAAAACCCTGACAGTACCCTCCCCTCAATGACCCCTCCCCCGCGGGAGGACAAAAGGCTTATTGGGGAAAAGGGCATGGAAGGCACGGAGGAGGGCGGGAGCATGAACATCAGAGGAGGGAACCCATAAACACTACTCTGGACCGTAGCCCCTCCAGTGAACCAAATACTGTAGACGGCCCCTGGACATACGAGAGTCAATAATGCTGCTGACCTCATACTCCTCATGGTTGTCAACAAAGATAGGACGGGGACAAGGCAACACAGTGTTAAACCGATTAAAAACCAATGGTTTCAAGAGGAAGACATGAAAAACATTAGAGATGCGCATTGCAGGAGGAAGGTCAAGAGCATAGGCCACAGGATTGACCCGTCAGAGTATTCGAAAAGGACCAACATAACGGGGAGCCAGTTTATTGGAAGGCACACGAAGGTTCAAGTTGCAGGAGGAAAGCCAAACTCTCTCACCAACCTGGTAAGAAGGCGCGGGCAGACACCTATGATCGGCCTGGAACTTTTGGCACTGCATAGAACGATGAAGGCAATTCTGAATTTGCACCCACATGGAGTGGAGTTGCCGGAGATGCTCCTCCAAAGCCGGAATACCATGAGACATGAATTGGGTAACAAGGATGGTTGAAACCCATAATTCGCCATGAATGGGGATAACATGGAGGAAGCATTAATAGCACTATTACGAGCAAACTCTGCCCAAGGTAACAGTTCAGACCAATTATTGTGGTGATCTGAGACATAGCAATGGAGGAACTGTTCCAGAGCTTGAGTAGACCGTTCCATAGCCCCATTGGATTGAGGGTGATATGCCGAGGAGAAGGAAAGCTGGATCCACATTTAAGCACAAAAGGAACACCAAAATCTGGAGACAAACTGGCTACCCCGGTCCAACACTATCTCCTTGGGTAACCCATGTAAACTGAAGACCTCCCGGGCAAAAATTGAAGCAAGCTCCTGAGCGATAGGCAACTTCTTCAAGGGAATGCAATGTGACATTTTAGAAGAACAGTCAACTACCATTAGGATAACAGTATTGCCACTGTAAACAGGGAGCTCGACAATGAAGTCCATGGAAAGATGTGTCCAAGGACTCTCACCATTAGCAATAGGTTGAAGAAGACCCACAGGAAGATGCAGAGGAGTCTTATTCTGTGCACAAACTGAGCAGGAGGCAACATACACAGCAACATCAGAACGAAGGCCTGGCCACCAGAATTTTTGAGTGACAGACCAAATAATTTGGTTCTTGCCTGGGTGACCTGCGGCATTAGGATAGTGGTAAGTGTGCAACAGTTTAGTTCGAAGATTCTCAGGAACAAAACACTTACCACTAGGTTTCTCAGGAGGTGCATTGGTCTGTGCAGCCAGGATCTCCTCCCCCAAGGGAGAAGTCAAATTTGTACTTATGGTAGCCAAAATACGGTCAGGAGGTATAGCTGGAGTAGGTACAGACTCCTCCTTGGACAGAGGTGAAAATTGTCGAGAGAGGGCATCAGCCCTAACATTCTTACTACCAGGCAGGTAGAAGACCACATAATTAAGCCGAGACAAAAATAGCGCCCATTTGGCCTGTTGGGCGACAAACGTTTTGCTTCAGATAGATAAGTTAAATTCTTGGGGTCAGTATGAATGAGCAATGGCATGCTAGTACCCTCGAGAAGATTCCTCCATTCCTTGAGTGCCAAAATTATGGCCAGTAATTCCCTGTCGCCAATTTCATAATTGCACTCCACAGGAGACAATTTCTTAGAAAAGAAACCACATGGATGCAAGGAACCGTCAGGCATAGGACGTTGAGACAAGAGGGCACCTACTCCAGTCTCAGATGCATCGACCTCAAGAGCGAAAGGCAGGACAAGGTTAGGATGAGCTAGAACTGGAGTGGCAGCAAAGGCAGTTTTAAGACTATCAAAGGCCTTAGTGGCAGTAGGTGACCAATGGAGTGGATCATTCTCTTTACGGGTCATGTCTGTGATAGATTTGACCAAGGAAGAAAAGTTTTTAATAAACTTTCTATAGTAATTGGGGAACCCCAAAAAACGTTGAATAAACTGAAGACCAACTGGGCGAGGCCACTGCAGAACTGCAGATAACTTGTCAGGATCCATGGAGAACCCTGCAACGGAGATTACATAACCTAGGAAGGTTACTTGAGTTTGATGGAACTCACATTTCTCAAGTTTACAAATCAGGCCGTTCACGTAGTCTCTGAAGAACCCGTGTAACATCAGAACGATGAGCCTCAAGTGTGGGTGAGTGTATGAGGATGTCGTCTAAGTACATCACAACACACTGTTGAAAGATATCTCATAGGACATCATTAATAAATTCCTGGAAAACAGCAGGAGCATTACATAGGCCAAAGGGCATTACAAGATATTCATAATGCCCACTCCTGGTGTTAAATGCTGTTTTCCATTCTATATTTACAACAAGCAGCGCAACTACATGGAAGATCAGAGGAGAAAAAAATAGCCCAATGTAACCAACTAAAATAAGAGATATAAGGTAATAGTGGTCTAATATCAAACAAAATTCGATGCTAATATACTAAATAAAAATAGAATTAATTATGATTATATTACAATTTGATATATACTAAAAAATTCAAAAGGACTCATAACCTGTAGAACATAAAATATCCTGTAACTGATTTTGAATTTCCACAATATATAAATGGAATATATCACCTTATCTTCATTTGTTGATATTAAATGTTTCAGTCAATCGTTATACTAGTGAAATATTATAATGATAAACGGAGCTCAATATAATGAAAACAACAAAAATTCTTGTGTTGACTGTCCCTTTAAACAGATATAACAGTTTCTTGGCAACTGCCATTTCATCAGGCATCCCTGAGCTTCATATCCTTAGATCTTTCTTGTGATTAAACTGGCTGAGCAACACCTGGAGAGAGGGTGAGCTGATGCACCCTGAGATATCAGCACGTTACTACCAGCACATTGCTGTGCTATTGTCAAATGTGAGTACCCATTTTTGGATTTTGGTTGTATCATTTCATGCTCACTTTTGGTTGATCTGCACATGAGGCACCCCTCTTTTTTGTGTTTCACTTCAAAAAAAGCAAAGAACATGTAAACATTGTGTATTTCTAAACTCAGGACAAAACTTAGAAACTATTTAGCATGGTTTTTTTTTGGTGGTTGTAGATGTGCAACAGATTTTGGGGTTCAAAGTGAATGTAGCTCGCTCCCGCTCTGCTCTAGTAGCGGAAGCGAGCTACATTCATTTTAATGGTGCGACCGGGCACACTGTGACTAGACAAACCCGCTCAGTAGAGCAAGGAGCAGCTTTTACATAAAAATATTCTGCAATACTTTAATGTATACATCTGCCGGAAAGCTAATGTTATATATACATAGTGCAGAATTATATAACATTAGTGTCAGGGTGCCAGGAATCAGACTGAGATGAGAAGTGTAAAAATAATCACACCTTTATTAATAGCAAAAAATAATAAAAAGTCCACAAAACAAATAACAAGCCAGGAGTCAAACCAGAGCTCTTAGTCAGACAAGCCGAGTCAGGAGCCAAAGCGCATAGTCAGATGAGCCGAGTCAGGAGCCAAAGCGAGTAGTCAGATGAGCCGGAATCAGGAACAAGGAGAACAGCAGAGTCAGGAACAAGCCAGGGATCAGGAGCCAGGAGGGACATCAGACAGCCAGGTAATACACAGGAGCTCTCACAAACAGGTCTGAGACAACACAAGGGGAAAGAATACTGAACAGAGGCCCTTTAAATAAGTGATGACATCACAATTCTGAGACTGCATCCTGTCTCACACTGATGATGAACACCAGTCTGGCCATAAAAGGAAGTGCAGGAAATGAGCAGCATCACACAGTATGCACCAGAGTCAGCAAGAGAGGTGAGTAAAATGGCTGCCAGCAGCCCATGGCAAACAAAGGAGGAAAAAAACCCTGACAGTACCCTCCCCTCAATGACCCCTCCCCCGCGGGAGGACAAAAGGCTTATTGAGGAAAAGGGCATGGAAGGCACGGAGGAGGGCGGGAGCATGAAAATCAGAGGAGGGAACCCATAAACACTACTCCGGACCATAGCCCCTCCAGTGAACCAAATACTGTACGCGGCCCCTGGACATACGAGAGTCAATAATGCTGCTGACCTCATACTCCTCATGGTTGTCAACAAAGATAGGACGGGGACGAGGCAACACAGTGGTAAACTGATTACAAACCAATGGTTTCAAGAAGAAGACATGAAAAACATTAGAGATGCGCATTGCAGGAGGAAGGTCAAGAGCGTAGGCCACAGGATTGACCCGTCAAAGTATTCGAAAAGGACCAACATAATGGGGAGCCAGTTTATTGGAAGGCACACGAAGGTTCAAGTTGTGGGAGGACAGCCAAACTCTCTCACCAACCTGGTAAGAAGGCGCAGGCAGACACCTATGATCCTTGGGTAACCCATGTAAACGGAAGACCTCCCGGGCAAAAATTGAAGCAAGCTCCTGAGCGATAGGCAACTTCTTCAAGGGAATGCAATGTGACATTTTAGAAGAACAGTCAACTACCATTAGGATAACAGTATTGCCACTGTAAACAGGGAGCTCGACAATTAAGTCCATGGATAGATGTGTCCAAGGACTCTCACCATTAGCAATAGGTTAAAGAAGACCCACAGGAACATGCAGAGGAGTCTTATTCTGTGCACAAACTGAGCAGGAGGCAACATACGCTGCAACATCAGAACGAAGGCCTGGCCACCAGAATTTTTGAGTGACAGATCAAATCATTTGGTTCTTGCCTGGTGACCTGCGGCATTAGGATAGTGGTAAGTGTGCAACAGTTTAGTTCGAAGATTCTCAGGAACAAAACACTTACCACTAGGTTTCTCAGGAGGTGCATTGGTCTGTGCAGCCAGGATCTCCTCCCCCAAGGGAGAAGTCAAATTTGTACTTATGGTAGCCAAAATATGGTCAGGAGGTATAACTGGAGTAGGTACAGACTCCTCCTTGGACAGAGGTGAAAATTGTCGAGAGAGGGCATCAGCCCTAACATTCTTACTACCAGGCAGGTAGAAGACCACATAATTAAGCCGAGACAAAAATAGCGCCCATCTGGCCTGTCGGGCGACAAACGTTTTGCTTCAGATAGATAAGTTAAATTCTTGGGGTCAGTAAGAATGAGCACTGGCATGCTAGTACCCTCAAGAAGATTCCTCCATTCCTTGAGTGCCAAAATTATGGCCAGTAATTCCCTGTCGCCAATTTCATAATTGCACTCCACTGGAGACAATTTCTTAGAAAAGAAACCACATGGATGCAAGGAACTGTCAGGCATAGGACGTTGAGACAAGAGGGCACCTACTCCAGTCTCAGACACATCGACCTCAAGAACGAAAGGCAGGACAGGGTTAGGATGAGCTAGAACTGGAGTGGCAGCAAAGGCAGTTTTAAGACTATCAAAGGCCTTAGTGGCAGTAGGTGACCAATGGAGTGGATCATTCTCTTTACGGGTCATGTCTGTGATAGGTTTGACCAAGGAAGAAAAGTTTTTAATAAACTTTCTATAGTAATTGGCGAACCCCAAAAAACGTTGAATAAACTGAAGACCAACTGGGCGAGGCCACTGCAGAACTGCAGATAACTTGTCAGGATCCATGGAGAACCCTGCAACGGAGATAACATAACCTAGGAAGGTTACTTGAGTCTGATGGAACTCACATTTCTCAAGTTTACAAAACAGGCCGTTCACGTAGTCTCTGAAGAACCCGTGTAACATCAGAACGATGAGCCTCAAGTGTGGGTGAGTGTATGAGGATGTCGTCTAAGTACACCACAACACACTGTTGCAAGATATCTCATAGGGCATCATTAATAAATTCCTGGAAAACAGCAGGAGCATTACATAGGCCAAAGGGCATTACAAGATATTCATAATGCCCACTCCTGGTGTTAAATGCTGTTTTCCATTCTATATTTACAACAAGCAGCGCAACTACATGGAAGATCAGAGGAGAAAAAAATAGCCCAATGTAACCAACTAAAATAAGAGATATAAGGTAATATTGGTCTAATATCAAACAAAATTCGATGCTAATATACTAAATAAAAATAGAATTAATTATAATTATATTACAATTTGATATATACTAAAAAATTCAAAAGGACTCACAACCTGTAGAACATAAAATATCCTGTAACTGATCTTGAATTTCCACAATATATAAATGGAATATATCACCTTATCTTCATTTGTTGATATTAAATGTTTCAGTCAATCGTTATACCAGTGAAATATTATAATGATAAACTGAGCTCAATACTCCGGCTGTTCAAATAGTGAGCCCTTTGCAGGTGTTGATGGCTATAAGATCTTGATTGCAGTCAGATCCTCTCAAACGAACACTGGAAAAGAAAAACAACAAGCGCAACCACGATTCACTGTATCGGCTTTATTCCAGTCAGAACTCTGACTATAAAAATTCACACTTACAAAATGCAAGATTAAAAGGTGCCCATAATATCAATTGTATCTCACTGATGTTCCGGTCCGGTCCGGCTTGCGGTTTACAGTTATTCATCAAAGGAGAGCTAATAGCAATATCTCTTCAACATCGGACAGGACTACCGGGCAAAAGAATGGGCTTTCAGCCCCGACAATAGTATTACAGTCCTTCAGGATATCACCAAACCTATTAATACCACATATTAAAATTGATATGCAAAACAACACAATGTAATTGATAAACTATACTTTAAAAAACGTTACTTTAAAAAACTTTTTTACTCAATTAAAATATCCCTCTATCTAACATTTCCATTGTATACAAAGTTAATAGCTGTAACGCTATCACATACATAAATATTATATTTAAGCATAGAGAAACAGGCAAAAAAGAATGAAGAAATGCTAAAAAATCAAATCAATAAGATATATTATATATTCGTAGGACCACCTAGAAGATTATCTAAGAACCATATAATAAATACTCCTAAACTATACTGTAAACAAATAGGGCTAGATTGTGCTAGAAGATCTCTGTTGAGTGCTAAAAAGGAGAAAATCATTACAAATTGAGCAAAAGAAAAATAAAATTAAATTCACCTCCACATATAGTGAAGGTGCTAATGGCATACAGGCTATTCTGAAGAAGCATTGGAAAATTCTGCAAGCAGACCTCCTTATGGTAGGACTTATTGATGAACAGCCTAATCTGATCTATTAAAAGAATAGGGACCTTAGGAGTTTAATTGCCCCTTCTAAATTAAAATCATTGGCAGGCAGTAATGAGGGAACAATATCTAACTGGCTCTCTCTAAAACCAGGCACTTATAAATGTGGTAAGAAAGATTGTTGCATGTGTCCTATGATTGATATGCATTCAGATGTAACTATGAATTGGAATAGAACTAAGAAATGTGTTATCAATCATAGGGCGACATGCAACTCCACATACGTAGTATACCAACTGACATGTGTATGTGGGATGATTTTCATTGGACGCACAAAAAGGAAAATAAAAAGAAGGGTATCTGAAAATGTAACCAATATTCAGAATGGGCTTGATGGGCATAATGTGTCTAACCACTGCAAAACCAAACATCTTTGTAGCAGTACTGGCATTAGGTTTAAGATTTTGGAGACCATAAGTTGTAAAACTAATAATCGTCTTTTTTATCTAAGGAGGGCGGAAACCAAGTGGATACATTTGTTAGAAAGTTTAACACATAAAGGTTTTAATATAGACATAGATTTGCAAGCTTTTATGGTGTAATGCAGGAGGTATATAAATATGATTTTATTCATGATATATCAGGAGACATATAGGTGAGCAATAGTTGTTTTTCTACCTCTAGCGGTAGTAATCCTGCACTACAGGGAGTGCAGAATTATTAGGCAAATTAGTATTTTGACCACATCATCCTCTTTTTGCATGTTGTCTTACTTCAAGCTGTATAGGCTCGAAAGCCTACTACCAATTAAGCATATTAGGTGATGTGCATCTCTGTAATGAGAAGGGGTGTGGTCTAATGACATCAACACCCTATATCAGGTGTGCATAATTATTAGGCAACTTCCTTTCCTTTGGCAAAATGGGTCAAAAGAAGGACTTGACAGGCTCAGAAAAGTCAAAAATAGTGAGATATCTTGCAGAGGGATGCAGCACTCTTAAAATTGCAAAGCTTCTGAAGCGTGATCATCGAACAATCAAGCGTTTCATTCAAAATAGTCAACAGGGTCACAAGAAGCGTGTGGAAAAACCAAGGCGCAAAATAACTGCCCATGAACTGAGAAAAGTCAAGCGTGCAGCTGCCAAGATGCCACTTGCCACCAGTTTGGCCATATTTCAGAGCTGCAACATCACTGGAGTGCCCAAAAGCACAAGGTGTGCAATACTCAGAGACATGGCCAAGGTAAGAAAGGCTGAAAGACGACCACCACTGAACAAGACACACAAGCTGAAACATCAAGACTGGGCCAAGAAATATCTTAAGACTGATTTTTCTAAGGTTTTATGGACTGATGAAATGAGAGTGAGTCTTGATGGGCCAGATGGATGGGCCCGTGGCTGGATTGGTAAAGGGCAGAGAGCTCCAGTCCGACTCAGACGCCAGCAAGGTGGAGGTGGAGTACTGGTTTGGGCTGGTATCATCAAAGATGAGCTTCTGGGGCCTTTTCAGGTTGAGGATGGAGTCAAGCTCAACTCCCAGTCCTACTGCCAGTTTCTGGAAGACACCTTCTTCAAGCAGTGGTACAGGAAGAAGTCTGCATCCTTCAAGAAAAACATGATTTTCATGCAGGACAATGCTCCATCACACGCGTCCATGTACTCCACAGCGTGGCTGGCAAGAAAGGGTATAAAAGAAGAAAATCTAATGACATGGCCTCCTTGTTCACCTGATCTGAACCCCATTGAGAACCTGTGGTCCATCATCAAATGTGAGATTTACAAGGAGGGAAAACAGTACACCTCTCTGAACAGTGTCTGGGAGGCTGTGGTTGCTGCTGCATGCAATGTTGATGGTGAACAGATCAAAACACTGACAGAATCCATGGATGGCAGGCTTTTGAGTGTCCTTGAAAAGAAAGGTGGCTATATTGGTCACTGATTTGTTTTTGTTTTGTTTTTGAATGTCAGAAATGTATATTTGTGAATGTTGAGATGTTATATTGGTTTCACTGGTAAAAATAAATAATTGAAATGGGTATATATTTGTTTTTTGTTAAGTTGCCTAATAATTATGCACAGTAATAGTCACCTGCACACACAGATATCCCCCTAAAATAGCTAAAACTAAAAACAAACTAAAAACTACTTCCAAAAATATTCAGCTTTGATATTAATGAGTTTTTTGGGTTCATTGAGAACATGGTTGTTGTTCAATAATAAAATTAATCCTCAAAAATACAACTTGCCTAATAATTCTGCACTCCCTGTATAGTACTAGATCTAAAAATTCTATTTCACTAGCTGATATTTTACTAGTAAATTGAAGGTTATATACATTATTGTTTATATATTTTATGAAAGTTTCTGCTTCATTTTGAGTGCCTCTCCAAATCATAATAATATCATCAATATATCTATAATATCGATGTATATTATACTTAAAAGGATGGTCACTCCAAATCATTGCGTTTTCAAAAGAACCCATATAAATATTTGCATATGAGGGGGCCATATTAGTAAGCATGGCAGTACTTTGGATTTGATGGTAAAACTTCCCCTTGAATGAAAAATAATTATGTGTTAATATAAATACTATGCTTCTGGCAAGGAAATCCACATGTATGTCAGGGATATTCCAAGTGGTACATAACATTTTAAATGCTTCTACGCCTATTTCATGAAGGATCTTAGTGTACAATGAAGAAACATAACAAGTTATCCATAGATATCCCTGCTCCCATTCTAATCCTTCAAATAGATTAATTGTGTGAGTTGCATCTTTAAGGTAAGATTTTACACTTTTAGCCATAGATTGACCAGGGGGATTCCTACAATCTTTATGGATTTTAAATAATCACAAACTTTAAATAGTCACATCTATTTTGGACAACAACCCCTCCCCCTTGTCAGCCTGGCGGATGACAATCGTTTTATCTAGGGTTAATTCCCTTAATGCTTTCCTTTCCAAGAGACTTAGGTTATCATTATACTTGTTCACAATTTTTTTCTGTTGTTTATCAAAAAATGAATTGACGTCCTCAGTGACTAATTTATTGTAGGTGTATATGTATTCCCCCTTTGCATGAAGTGGATAAAACATAGACTGAGGTTTTAACCCACTATGTCTAATTTCATTATCTTGATCCTAACGAGATTGTACGCTCCTCTCAAATCAAGTTTAGTAAAGACCGTAGCTCCCTTGAGGCGATCAAAGAGTTCCGTAATGAGCGGAATAGGGTAAGTATTCTTAATGGTAAGATGATTAAGACCCCTATAATCGATGCATGGTCTTAACTCGCCACCCTTTTTCTTCACAAAGAAGAAGCCAGCCCCTGCAGGAGAGCAGGATTTGCAAACGATCCCCCGCGACAGAGCATCGGCAACATACTCCTCCATAGCAGAATTCTCCGCAACAGACAGAGGATAAACCCAGCCCTGAGGAGGAATGGCTCCGGGTTGCAGGTCTATGGCACAATCGTAAGACCGGTGAGGGGGCACGCACCTTGTCAAAAACATCTAGGAACTCTCGGTACTCCTCTGGCAATTGAGATACCGAAGAAGTGCACAATACTTTAACTGGTTTCCAAAGACAAGTGGAAATACATTGCAGAGACCATGACAAAATTTCGCACCTGTGCCAGTCGAGACTGGGATTGTGCTTTTGGAGCCACGGATAACCCAGAACAACCGGAAAATGCGGAGAGTTTATCACCTGGAACTGGAGGGTTTCAAAATGGAGAGCCCCAACAGCCATGGATAATGGAGCAGTTTCGTGAGTAACGAGTGCGGGCTGAAGGGGCCTGCCATCAATGGACTCAATAGCAAGGGGAACGGACCGAGGCAAAACAGGAATGGAGTGCTTTGATACAAAAGCACTGTCAATGAAATAGCCCACAGCACCGTAGTCAACAAGAGCCCAGGTGACTATGGAGGAGTCCACCCAGGAAAGGACAACCGTGACCAAAGGTTTCTCCTTTAGCGGTTCCGGGGACAAGGATAAACCACCCAAGGTCTGCCCCCGACAGGACCTTAGGTGTGAGCGTTTCCCGGCCATGTAGGACAAGACTTCAAAAGGTGGCCCTGTAACCCATAATAGAGGCAGAGCCCCTCCCTCCTCCTAAAGGCCCTCTCCACCGCGGAGAGACGCGTGAATCCCAACTCCATCGGCTCAGCAGTACCTGGTGACTCGGGACCAGGAGGCATGGGAGGAGAGGGAGGCATGGGTGGGAAAGAACACGTAGGAGACCATGGAACAGGAGGCTTCCGCAAGCGCTCCTTGAAAGGGGCCTCTCTCTGGGTCTGATGTCAATTAGGATCAAAAAAGACACCAATGCCTCGAGATCCTCTGGTAAATCTCTGGCAGCAACTTCATCTTTAATCACATCAGAGAGCCCATGAAAGACGGCAGCAACAAAGGCTTCTTTGTTCCAACCTACTTCTGCGGCAAGCGTACGGACCTCAATGGCATACTGAGCAACAGATCTGGTACCATGCTAAATGGACATGAGTTGTTTAGCAGCAGAGGAGGAGCGAGCCGGAACATCAAATACCCTTCGAAAGGAGGCCACAAATTCAGGGTAATTTGAAATCACAGGTTTATTAGTCTCCCACAAGGGATTAGCCCAGGCAAGAGCTGTGTCAGAGAGTAACGAGATGAGAAATCCCACCTTAGCTCTGTCAGAGGGAAACGCCTGAGGTAACATCTCAAAGTAAATGCCCACCTGGTTCAAAAACCCTCTGCACTGATTAGGATCGCCTCCATATCACTGAGGTAGAGGTGCAGAACCGGACATGCTCCTGGTAGGACTAGGTGCAGCAGCGGAAACAGGAGCAGCCATAACTTGCGGGACACTTTGGTCCAAATGTGCAGTGCAAGTTAGCAGGGTTTGCAGGGCTAGTGCAAATTGATCCAAGCGGTGATCCTGTTCATCCATCCTGGAAATGATGGCAGGTAAAGGTGGATTATTAGCACCATCAGGATTCATGGCCCTTGCGTAATGTCAGGGTGCCAGGAATCAGACTGAGACGAGAAGTGCAAAAATAATCACATGTTTATTAATAGCAAAAAATAATAAAGAGTCCACAAAACAAATAACAAGTCAGAAATCAAAACCAGAGCTGGTAGTCAGACGAGCAGAGTCAGGAGCCAAAGCAAATAGTCAGACAAGCTGAGTCAGGAGCCAAAGCGGGTAGTCAGATGAGCCGGAATCAGGAACAAGTAGAACAGCAGAGTCAGGAATAAGCCAGGGATCAGGAACCAGGAGGGATGTCAGACAGCCAGGTAATACACTGGAGCTCTCACAAACAGGTCTGAGACAACGCAAGGGCAAAGCATACTGAAAAGAGGCCCTTTAAACAATAAGTGATGACATTACAATTCTGAGACTGCATCCTTTCTCACACTGATGATGAACACCAGTCTGGCCATAAAAGGAAGTGCAGGAAATGAGCAGCATCACACAGTATGCACCAGAGTCAGCAAGAGAGGTGAGTAAAATGGCTGCCAGCAGCACATGGCAAACAAAGGAGGGAAAAAACCCTGACAATTAGTTTGGAAGTTTACTGCCCCTTTAATGGTAAGAAAATTGAAAAATGGTCTGGTCACTAAGGGGTTAATACACTATTAGAAATCAATACATTGGCCTAGATTCATTAAGGCCCATAAGTGAAACTAATATCGCATGTAAGGTATTCATAAAGATTTTTTAACAAACGTGAATTTTCTACACTTACAAACATTTACATTAACTGTGTTCTAAGTATGTTTCCAAAATGATTGCCGTTTTAATTGTTTTAAATGTTTAGCAATAAGTTCTAACTATAGATGTTAAAGGGACAGTAAAGTCAGAATACATTTTAAATGGATTAGATAGCGCATTAAATTTATTAAACAAATTTACAGTTGACTTCTATTATCAATGTTGCTTAGTTCTCTGGATAGCCTTTGTTAAAGAGTAATCATAAGTGAGCTCAGGAGTGTGCACATGTCTTTAGTTATCTGGCAGCAATGTTTGTAGTGCTATTATACATAGTTACAAACACTGCTGCCATAGAATGCTATAGACACATGCACGCTTCTGAGATCCTATCAGCCTACCTAGGTTTAGTCTTCAACAAAGAATGCCAAAAGAACAATGAAAATTTTATAATCAAAGTAAATTGGAAACTCGTTTAAAATTGCATGGTCTATCTAAATCATAAAAGTTAAATTTGTACTGTCCCTTTAATGCCAGATGAGTAAATTTATGTGTAAGAAAATAAATATATATATTAAAAACATATGAGTAAGGTTTCATGCTTTATAACTACCCCCAAGATTGTTGCCCCCCCTTAATACTGCTGCCCAAGGCACAGGCCTAGTTGGTGTGAGTCAAAATATGCCCCTTTAGGTGGTTCATTTTCGCATAAACACCATGGCCTAGATTTGGAATTTTGCATTAGAAGGGGTGCGTTAGCTACGCATGCTTTTTTTTGGCCGCACCTTTTAAATACCGCTGGTATTTAGAGTTCACAGAATGGCTGCGTTTTCAGTGCGTTAGGCTCCAAAAAGGGAGCGTAGAGCATAATTTACCGCCACTGCAACTCTCGATACCAGAGGTGCTTACGGACGCGGCCAGCTTCAAAAACGTGCTCGTGCACGATTCCCCTATAGGAAACAATGCGGCCGTTTGAGCTGAAAAAAAACACCTGCAAAAAAGCAGCGTTCAGCTCTTAACGCAGCCCCATTGTTTCCTATGGGGAAACACTTCCTATGTCTGCACCTAACACCCTAACATGAACCCCGAGTCTAAACACCCCTAACCTTACACTTATTAACCCCTAATCTGCCGCCCCCGCTATCGCTGACCCCTGCATATTATTATTAACCCCTAATCTGCCGCTCCGTACACCGCCACAACCTACATTATAGCTATGTACCCCTAATCTGCTGCCCCTAACACCGCCGACCCCTATATTATATTTATTAACCCCTAATCTGCCCCCCACAACGTCGCCGCCAGCTACCTACAATTATTAACCCCTAATCTGCTGACCGGACCTCACCGCTACTATAATAAAGTTATTAACCCCTAATCCGCCTCACTCCCGCCTCAATAACCCTATAAGAAATAGTATTAACCCCTAATCTGCCCTCCCTAACATCGCCGACACCTAACTTCAATTATTAACCCCTAATCTGCTGACCGGACCTCGCCGCTACTCTAATAAATGTATTAACCCCTAAAGCTAAGTCTAACCCTAACCCTAACACCCCCCTAAGTTAAATATAATTTTATTCTATTTACAAAGTTGCCTGTAAAATAAATATTAATCCTAAAATAGCTACAATATAATTATAATTTATATTGTAGCTATATTAGGGTTTATTTTACAGGTAAGTATTTAGCTTTAAATAGGAATAATTTATTTAATAAGAGTTAATTTATTTTGTTAGATTTAAATTATATTTAACTTAGGGGGGTGTTAGGGTTAGAATTAGCTTTAGGGGTTAAAAATTTTATTAGAGTAGCGGTGAGGTCCGGTCGGCAGATTAGGGATTAATACTTGAAGTTAGGTGTCGGCGATGTTAGGGAGGGAAGATTAGGGGTTAATACTATTTATTATACGGTTATTGAGGCGGGAGTGAGGCGGATTAGAGGTTAATACATTTATTATAGTAGCTGTGAGGTCCGGTCGGCAGATTAGGGGTTAATAAGTGTAGGCAGGTGGAGGCGACGTTGGGGGCGGCAGATTAGGGGTTAATAAATATAATATAGGGGTCGGCGGTGTTAGGGGCAGCAGATTAGGGGTACATAGGGATAACGTAGGTGGCGACGGTGTGCGGTTGGCAGATTAGGGGTTAAAAAAATTTAATCGAGTGGCGGCGATGTGGGGGGGCCTCGGTTTAGGGGTACATAGGTAGTTTATGGGTGTTAGTGTACTTTAGAGCACAGTAGTTAAGAGCTTTATGAAACGGCGTTAGCCCAAAAAGCTCTTAACTCCTGTTTTTTTTCTGCGGCTGGAGTTTTGTCGTTAGATTTCTAACGCTCACTTCAGCCACGACTCTAAATACCAGCGTTAGAAAGATCCCATTGAAAAGATAGGATACGCAATTGACGTAAGGGGATCTGCGGTATGGAAAAGTCGCGGCTGCAAAGTGAGCGTTAGACCCTTTAATGACTGACTCTAAATACCAGCGGGCGGTTAAAACCAGCGTTAGGAGCCTCTAACACTGGTTTTGACGGCTACCGCCAAACTCTAAATCTAGCCGCATGTGTATAAACGTATATGGTTGATATAGTTATGCTACATTTTCTGCTCTGGCATGTGGGACCCAATATTCTTTTAAAAGGACATGAAACCCACATTGTTTTCTTTCATGATTCAGCTAGAGAATACAATTTTCAACAACATCCCAATTTACTTCTATTATCTAATTTGCTTCATTCTTTTGATATCCTTTGTTGAAGAAATAGCAATGCACATGGGTGAGCCAATCACATGAGGCATCTGTACAGCCACCAATCATCACCTACTGAGCTTATCTAGATATGCTTTTCAACAAATGATATCAAGAGAATCATGCAAATTAGATAATAGAAGCAAATTAAAAATTTGTTTAAACTTGATTGCTCTTTCTAAATTATAACAGAAAAAAATTGGGTTTCATATCCCTTTAGGGAATGGCACACTGAAGACCAAAAAGCAAGAAGGAGAGAACGGCAGATTAGCAACGACTCACATATACTTTTAAATGTAGCAACTAAACAAACTAAAGTTAATGTAGTGACCTGATTTTTACCACTGGGGGTTAATATCCCACAAGGAAAAAGCAAGAGAGAGAAGAGGCTGAGTATATATCCTGGACTTAGCGAACAAGGGTTAAGAATATTTTAAAGGTTTTACATACATATAAGAAAATGGCTGAATAGACAGGCCAGGTTACTGCCACATTGACTATGTTTCTAAGTTCAGTGATGACACTATCTTCTGAACAGTCCATTATAGACACAACTTATAAAGGGCCAGATTACAAGTGGTGCGCTAGTTAATGCTCCCGTTCAAGCGTTAATTGAGCTAGAAGTAAGCTTTTTGCGCTCGCATTATGAGTTTTCGCTCACGCGCTAGTCTGAAGAGCACAAAAAGCGAAGGTTAGAATATTGCATATTCTCATGTGTGCTAACCCGAAATGAAAATATGAATATTTCACATTCCAATGTTCTTCACATAGAAGAACATGTTCTATTTATTCAGAAATAAATATTTCTACATATACTGTATCTGTATGTTTTTTTGTACAATATATATCTATACTTTTATTTATATATATATATATATATATATATATATGATTAAAAAAAGAGACTGCACTCATAGGTCTTAATCTTAAAGGACTTGTGGATATATATATATATATATATATATATATATGTACAAATGTATTTATGTGTTTATACTATATGTGTAAATATGTCTGTAAATATATTTATACATATAAATATATATGTATACTCTGTAAAAAAAATAATCCAATACTCGTCCACGGTAAAAGATAGAGCCACTCAGAATCCAAGGGTAAAAATGGTAAAAATAAATCTTTATTATAGATACTCCATGGGATAAAACATGCACAAAAAAATGATCTCAGCTAAGAGAACAAAAGGTGAAGTCTGACCGGTTTCGGCTCAACGTGGCCGTAGTCATAGACACATAACAGGTGTTCAAAAAGAGCACCTGATATACCTGTTAACCACTCCCCAAAATGGAGGGGTATAGAAACATGATTAAAAACAAACAAATTACTCAAAGCTGTTGAGAAGAGGGATGCAGAATCACATATAAATAAATACAAAAGCTATCAATGGGTATTAGAAATAAGGAGTACAAACTTTAACAATATTGTAGATAAAGCAGTTAAGATAAATATTTATAATATGTAATTGTTTCAGCTTTGTCCAGACATTTCTTGGAAGTTCATTTGGGAGATGTTGGAACCCTCAGGTGGCAGGCTATTGAGTTAGTGTCTAGACCACCAAGGGGGGGTGATAAATTTCACATCCTCTCCAGACAGGAGATTTATTGGATACACAGGCTCGGTAGCCTGGTACCTGGGGGTTTTAACTCCGAATTTGACATCATAAATTACTGGCATAGATAGTGCTTACCTTATGTCTTTACTAGATTAATATATGGGTTCATGGATCCTTACATGCCCATATTTGAATGTGAACATAAATATGGATAACTAGTAGCTCTCCTGAGGTAATCTAAGCTTGAGGGAATGGTTCTTTAACTATTGGTTAATACAGGGAGATGGTTTAGTTTGTATTTATGATACCATCTATATTTTCCTCTAGTTCCCTATACCAATAATAAGATTAACACTAATGATAAGATTATCATCATTTTCCTTTTGTTCTCAGTAGATCCTTTATCCATCTACTATGGTCCTTTACCTTAACTTATATGAAGATTTAAACTTATAAACTCATATGTGTTAAATTGTTGGTTTTGCATTACAAACTATAACTATTAATCTTAACAGCTTATTTATAATATTGTAAAAGTTAGTAGTCCTTGGTATGGTTTTTCGCCTAACTTATATGTAGATTCTAACATATATGCACATATGTGTCAAAAGGTGTTTCTCAATTACATATTATAAATATTTATCTTAACTGCTTTATCTACAATATTGTTAAAGTTTGTATTCCTTATTTCTAATACCCATTGATAGCTTTTGTATTTATTTATATGTGATTCTGCATCCCTCTTCTCAACAGCTTTGAGTAATGTGTTTTTTTTAATCATGTTTCTATACCCCTCCCTTTTGGGGAGTGGTTAACAGGTATATCAGGTGCTCTTTTTGAACACCTGTTATGTGTCTATGACTACGGCCACGTTGAGTCGAAACCGGTCAGACTTCACCTTTTGTTCTCTTAGCTGAGATCATTTTTTTGTGCATGTTTTATCCCATGGAGTATCTATAATAAAGATTTATTTTTACCATTTTTACCCTTGGATTCTGAGTGGCTCTATCTTTTACCGTGGACGAGTATTGGATTATTTTTTTTTACATTTTACTGTGGAATACTGGGATTCCACTTCCGCAAGCATGTCCAGGCTGACACGGGCTCCAGCTGGCCCTGATGATTACGCAGTATTGCAGGAGGCGTGTGCAGTAGTGAGAGGCTGAGCAGTGCGTCCTGGAATCTAACTACAGGGATTGTATCCGGCTTCTTTGAATACAGCATTTTCCGTGGATCTTTGGCACCGTGAGTACATATACTTACATGCATGGCAACGTATCTACATAACTGTCTGTTTGGCTTAACTTCATATATCCTTTTCCGGAAACAAGGTACTTTTTACCTGGCTTTGAGCTACATTGCTGTTGTTGATACAGTAGCTGCCAGGTTGGGACTGTGAGAATATGTTTAACAAAGTCAAGCCATTTCTATGTGTAAGCGGTTAACACTGTTTGTTTCTGAGTATCCGGCTGGATTTAAAGCCTTACCTTTGCCGCAACTGTCTCTCTTGGATACGATACTATGCCTGCATGTTAAGACCAGTGCTGCAACTTATGAGAAATACATTGTTTTGTTTCTTGGGGACTGTATTTGAAACATATATAAATCTTCTGTCTACAACACTGCATGTCGCGAAGGTGACAGCCTCCCTTAGCACACAGAATAATTTTGAACTTTGCTACGTTTGGCAACGTATGTTGCTCACTCTTTGTTTATATGTATACTCTGTATACGGCTAGCGATTTTCTACTTTGGGAACATGATTGTCCTACATTGTTGATGTTAGCAGAACATTTGACAAAGATGTCATAACGACATCGAAACGTTATGGATGTACTTGCTTTTTAATATGAATTAAAAGTTGTTTTTCACTAAAGACCAGTGAGTGCCTTCTTGCAAACGAGGAACATACACATTTTATGTGAAGTGCACCCTGGCAGTTGTGGTAATGTAAGACTGTGCTTATCTCTTTTTGGAGGATATATATATATATATATATATATATATATATGTATATATATATAGATATACATCTTTAGAGATTTATATGTATGTATCTCAATGATAAAATCCTTTGACTGCCATTTTTTTCTCTAACACCTGAGATCTCATATCTTTGAGCCCTTATAACTTTTTTTGGGCAATTTAAAAAAAAAAAAATACTTTCTATTATATAGTGTTATTATGAGTGTAACTATACTTTGTAATGTATTTTTGATGGGTTTTGTGCAACGTTTTAGTTTGGGGAAACAATTAACCAGAGCTCTGAAGTTGCGCTTACCATTCTAGCGTAAATCGTGATTGCGCTCAAGTGATTGCATTTACTCTAGAGATAATCCCAATGAGCGCAAACATCCCTGATAAACCACTTATCGTTCGCACTCAAACGTTTGCTCTCAACTCATAATTTGGCCCAAAATAACATATTGGAGTGAGATTTACAATTGTATGTAGTAAATCAATTAGCCACTAGGTGGTAGCAATGTATACAATAGTTTAACAATAACAACCACAGCACTTCAGGAAATGTGGCTATGACCCATATTTTAAACCTCACTGTCACTATACATTTACTAAAATAAAGGAATATGACTATGGAATATATAAGAATTGCACTGAATACCCTATGATTTTGGACACATAAATTAACAGTTTATTTATTCTACACATGTTTGGCATACTGAAAGCTCAAATCATGCAGTAGTTTGTGGCATATAAATAATCTATACAACATTACTGGTTAACCACGTCTATGTGTTGTAGTAAAGATCAATTATAGCTGATTTGATATATTCTATATGTATTTTGATATTTCAGATTTTTCTCAGTACATTATTCTCTGGAGTTAAACATATGCTACTGGGTTCAAATAAGATGAAGGTTTGCTACGGTTAATAATGCAATTTTAAATCTGCCACTAAAAAATGTGTACGTTAAGACTCTATTAAAAGAAAATATGTTATGTCTGATACCTTAAAACTATTTTACATCTTTTTATCTTTTACCTTTTTCACACTGCAAAATGCATCATATTTTAAAGGAAAATTGTGTAAATATCCCTTGACATTTACCAAAAAAAGTAATGTTTCTTTCTTAAGAGAAATCATTCATGATTGAGTCAGACAATACAATTTTGAACAACTTTCCAATTTCCTATTTAGGGTGGATTTGATTTAAATTAAACTGATTTAAAACATGATTTAAATCACAATGTAAATCACTAGTCAGTAAGATTGATTTAAATCAATTTAAATTATGGTTTTCATTTTTAGAATAATAACTTTTCAAGTTATTTCCCAGTAATATCAGACCTTGACTGATTTGGTTATATATTATTAGATATGCATAGATAGATCATTGAAATTAATGAATAAAATGATTGGGAGGTGACCGATCTAATAGGTTAATCCCTTCAGCTGTACTTTATTAGAAGGAGAAAAATAATAATTACCTTTATAACAAATTAAACAGTTTCATTTAAGTAAAGAAAAATAACCATTACCTTAATAAAAAGCATTTAAATAGTTTTATATAACTAAAACAATAACATTGTTTATTTTTTTTTATTCAAAGATTTTTATTGAGGTTTTTGTGCATTACAATGTAACAAGATATATGTTCTGTCACATATATAACAATTATAATACAATAATACAAGGCCACAAATTCAGGGTAATTTGAAATCACAGGTTTATTAGTCTCCCACAAGGGATTAGCCCAGGCAAGAGCTGTGTCAGAGAGTAACGAGATGAGAAATCCCACCTTAGCTCTGTCAGAGGGAAACGCCTGAGGTAACATCTCAAAGCAAATGCCCACCTGGTTGAAAAACCCTCTGCACTGATTAGGTTTGCCTCCATATCGCTGAGGTAGAGGTGCAGAACCGGACATGCTCCTGGTAGGCATAGGTGCAGCAGCGGAAACAGGAGCAGCCATAACTTGCGGAACACTTTGGTCCAAATGTGCAGTGCGAGTCAGCAGGGTTTGCAGGGCTAGTGCAAATTGATCCAAGCGGTGATCCTGTTCATCCATCCTGGAAATGATGGCAGGTAAAGGTGGATTATTAGCACCATCAGGATTCATGGCCCTTGCATAATGTCAGGGTGCCAGGAATCAGACTGAGACGAGAAGTGCAAAAATAATCACACCTTTATTAATAGCAAAAAAATAATAAAAAAAATTCCACAAAACAAATAACAAGCCAGGAATCAAAACCAGAGCTGGTAGTCAGACCAGCCGAGGCAGGAGCCAAAGTGAATAGTCAGACGAGCCGAGTCAGGAGCCAAAGCGAGTAGTCAGACGAGCCGGAATCAGGAACAAGGAGAACAGCAGAGTCAGGAACAAGCCAGGGATCAGGAACCAGGAGGGACGTCAGACAGCCAGGTAATACACAGGAACTCTCACAAACAGGTCTGAGACAACGCAAGGGCAAAGCATACTGAACAGAGGCCCTTTAAATAATAAGTGATGACATCACAATTCTGAGACTGCATCCTGTCTCACATTGATGATTAACACCAGTCTTGCCATAAAAGGAAGTGCAGGGAATGAGCAGCATCACACAGTATGCACCAAAATCAGCAAAAGAGGTGAGTAAAATGGCTGCCAGCAGCACATGGCAAACAAAGGAGGGAAAAAACCCTGACAGGGACAACATACTTTTGTTTAACAAATTGGATATGAAAAAACTACAATTTATATCTACTAAGAGTCACATTATTGAGATGTTACATGAACTGTTTACTTCTGCCATGTATGTCCCCAGGAGGTAACACCATCGGGCTCTTTTTCCCACATTATGCTCCAACAGTGGATAACTGTCCATTTTAGAAGGCAGTTCTAATAAACTTAGCCCACTCCAGTTTTCAGGTGGGCTTTATCTATACCAAGTAGCAAGGTCTTTAGTGACTGTGTTGTGTTCTGAGGAACCAAGAAAACCGTGGCATTACACATGGTAGAGGTACTTGTGACTCCAAAACCTGGAGTGTGGTTGGAGAAATAGGATGTCAACATTGTCAAGCACATTTCCAAATCAGCTATCATCCACACTTCTCTTTCTATATCCCGTGCTCTCCACCATATCGACTTCACTCTTTCTTTGCCACGTAAGTGATTTTCCTCCTTGTTGTCTGAAAGCAAAACTGCAGCCTGTGGTAGTGGAGCACTCGCATCTCGTTCTGTGGTATCAGCCGCCTCCCTCTCGGCCAGGGCGAGCACAAGTGGGGAATATTTCTTCACCTCGTGAAGTTCCCTTATGCTGCTAGCATGGGTTAATTTGACTTGACTGTTTCCTGCAGTCAAAGGCGATATAGTGCTGTGTATATGGACGGTATCTTCCTCCTCTGTCTCAGGTCCGATGCAGGTCTCCTCCACATACGGAGCTCTCAGCAGCGTCAGTACACCGACATATCCATTGTGCATTTTCCTCTCCAGGTGAGACAGTTGTAGTCGTATCTGTCGGTAATAGTCCTCCATATTATGCAGAGGAGACATAGATCTATACTATACCATATATGAGCATAGCTCTTAATATTAGGACTGTTTTATCCGGCGTGCCGGGGGGGGGGTTGATAATAAGTCTGAATTTGATAGTAGGCCACGGCCTTGGCTTCCTTCTGTCTGTATTAGGACTCCAGCTTGATCATTTTTAACAAAAAAACACCTAGATTACGAGTTTTGCGTTAGAAGCTGTGCGGTGCTGACGAGCAGTTTAAGCTCACCACTCACTTACAGATAGTATTACGGGTTTTTACAAACCCGGCGTTAACCCCAAAAAAGTGAGCGAAGAGCAAAATTTTGCTCCACATCTCACCTCAATACCAGCGCTGCTTACGTTAGCGGTGAGCTGGTAATACATGCTTGTGCATGATTTCCCCATAGAAATCAATGGGGGAGAGTCGGCTAAAAAAAACCTAACACCTGCAAAAAAGCAGCGTAAAGTTTCTAACGCAGCCCCATTGATTCCTATGGGGAAATAAAAGTTATGTCTACACCTATCACCCTAACATGAACCCCGAGTCTAAACACTAGTGATGTCCCGAACTGTTCGCCCGTGAACAGTTCACCGCAAACTTAGCTTGTTCGCGTTCACCGCTACGGGTGAACATATGCAATGTTCGATCCGCCCCCTATGTGTCATCATTGAGGAAACTTTGACCCTGTTTGTCACAGCCTTCTGACACATTAGAGCCAATCAGCATCAGACACTCCCTCACAAACCCTCCCAGCTTCTTGGCAGCAGCCATTTTAGACTCATTACGACCTTGCTTTCTTAGGCCTAGATTTGGAGTTTGGCGGTAGCCGTGAAAACCAGTGTTAGAGGCTCCTAACGCTGGTTTTAGGCTACCGCCGGTATTTGGAGTCATTCAAAAAAGGGTCTAACGCTCACTTTTCAGCCGCAACTTTTCCATACTGCAGATCCCCTTACGTCAATTGCGTATCCTATCTTTTTCAATGGGATCTTTCTAACTCCGGTATTTAGAGTCGTGGCTGAAGTGAGCGTTAGAAATCTAACGACAAAACTCCAGCCGCAGAAAAAAGTCAGTAGTTAAGAGCTTTCTGGGCTAACGCCGGTTCATAAAGCTCTTAACTACTGTGCCCTAAAGTACATTAACACCCATAAACTACCTATGTACCCCTAAACCGAGGTCCCCCCACATCGCCGACACTCGATTACATTTTTTTAACCCCTAATCTGCCGACTGCCACCTACGTTATCCTTATGTACCCCTAATCTGCTGCCCCTAACACCGCCGACCCCTATATTATATTTATTAACCCCTAATCTGCCCCCCACAATGTCGCCGCCACCTACCTACAATAATTAACCCCTAATCTGCCGACCGCAAAGAGCCGCCACCTACATTATAGCTATGTACCCCTAATCTGCTGCCCCTAACACCGCCGACCCCTATATTATATTTATTAACCCCTAATCTGCCCTCCCTAACATCGCCGACACCTAACTTCAATTATTAACCCCTAATCTGCCGACCGAATCTCGCCGCTATTCTAATAAATGTATTAACCCCTAAAGCTAAGTCTAACCCTAACACTAACACCCCCTAAGTTAAATATAATTTAAATCTAACGAAATTAATTAACTCTTATTAAATAAATTATTCCTATTTAAAGCTAAATACTTACCTGTAAAATAAATCCTAATATAGCTACAATATAAATTATAATTATATTATAGCAATTTTAGGATTAATATTTATTTTACAGGTAACTTTGTATTTATTTTAACCAGGTACAATAGCTATTAAATAGTTAAGAACTATTTAATAGCTAAAATAGTTAAAATAATTACAAAATTACCTGTAAAATAAATCCTAACCTAAGTTACAATTAAACCTAACACTACACTATCAATAAATTAATTAAATACAATACATACAATTACCTACAATTAAACCTAACACTACACTATTAATAAATTAATTAAATACAATACCTACAAATAACTACAATGAAATAAACTAACTAAAGTACAAAAAATAAAAAAGAACTAAGTTACAAAAAATAAAAATATATTTACAAACATAAGAAAAATATTACAACAATTTTAAACTAATTACACCTACTCTAAGCCCCCCCTAATAAAATAACAAAGCCCCCCAAAATAAAAAATGCCCTACCCTATTCTAAATTACAAAAGTTCAAAGCTCTTTTACCTTACCAGCCCTGAACAGGGCCCTTTGCGGGCATGCCCCAAAGAATTCAGCTCTTTTGCCTGTAAAAAACATTACAACCCACCACCCACATACCCCTAATCTAACCCAAACCCCCCTTAAATAAACCTAACACTAAGCCCCTGAAGATCTTCCTACCTTATCTTCACCTCACCGGGTATCACCGATCGGTCCTGGCTCCAAAATCTTCATCTAAGCCCAAGCGGGGGCTAGACATCCATCATCCGACGGCTGAAGAAGTCCAGAAGAGGCTCCAAAGTCTTCATCCTATCCGGGAAGAAGAGTAGATCCGGACCGGCAACCATCATCTTCCAAGCGGCATCTTCTATCTTCATCCGATGAGGACCGGCTCCATCTTGAAGACCTCCACCGCGGACCCATCTTCTTCCGACGACGACTTCCCGACGAATGACAGTTCCTTTAAGGGACGTCATCCAAGATGGCGTCCCTTGAATTCCGATTGGCTGATAGGATTCTATCAGCCAATCGGAATTAAGGTAGGAATATTCTGATTGGCTGATGGAATCAGCCAATCAGAATCAAGTTCAATCCGATTGGCTGATAGGGATAATGTAAGTAGCGGCGGTTTACGGAGCGACAGATTAGGGGTTAAAAATAATATACAGGGGTCAGCGATAGCGGGGGCGGCAGAATAGGGGTTAATAAGTGTAAGGTTAGGGGTGTTTAGACTCGGGGTACATGTTAGAGTGTTAGGTGCAGACGTGGGAAGTGTTTCCCCATAGCAAACAATGGGGCTGCGTTAGGAGCTGAACGCGGCTTTTTTGCAGGTGTTAGGTTTTTTTTCAGCTCAAACAGCCCCATTGTTTCCTATGGGAGAATCGTGCACGAGCACGTTTTTGAAGCTGGCCGCTTCAGAAGCAACTCTGGTATCGAGATTTGCAGTGGCGTTAAATATGCTGTACGCTCCTTTTTTGGAGCCTAACGCAGCCATTCTGTAGACTCTCAATACCAGAGTTATTTTAAAGGTGCGGCCAGAAAAAAGCCAGCCTTAGCTACGCGGGTCGTTACCGACAAAACTCTAAATCTAGCCGTAAGTGAGAGGACCTTTTGTGTTGCTGCTGCTGACATTATAGGGAAATAGATAGCTAAGCTAGTGTATTTAGTGTCCACTACAGTCCTGAAGGACTCATCTCATCTCTGCTGTAAGGACAGCACCACAAAAAGCCCTTTTTAGGGCTATAACTTTAGTCGTTTTTTTTTTGTTTTTTTTCTTTGTATTTTTATTTGCATTTGCCTGGCTTTCAGCTTGTGTGTGAGGCTCACAGCATATGCTGTGATTAGTGCCACCACTGATATCTGCTTAACATTAGTTTAAATTTAACCAACAAAAATTTGAAATTATTTTGCTAGTGTAATTTATTTTCATTTTCTATCAGGCCTGTGTCTCAGGCTCACACAGCATAAACTGTGGTTCATTGCTCTGTGCCAGCCGCCACTCATATCTGCTTATAACATTATTTTAAATTTTTAAAAAAACTTTTAAATTATTTTGCTAGTGTAATCTAATTTCATTTTCTATCAGGCCTGTGTGTTTTCCTGACTTACAGAGCATATTGCGGTTAATAGCTTCCCTACCTTGGCTATCAGCCATGACTCATATGTGCTTAACCTTTTTTTAAATTAAAAAAAAAACCTTTAAATTTTTTGCTAGTGTAATCTATTTTTATTTTCTATCAGGCCTGTGTGTTTTGCTGACTTACAGAGCATACTGTGTTTAATTGCTGCCCTCCCTAGTCTATCAGCCACGACTCATATGTGCTTAACTTTTTTTTAAATTCCAAAAAAAAAACCTTTAAATCATTTTGCTAGTGTAATCTAATTTTATTTTCTATCAGGCCTGTGAGTATCTGACTTACAGAGCCTACTGTGGTTAATTGCTGTCCTACCAAGGCTAGCAGCCGGCCCACGACTCATATGTGCTTAACCTTTTCCTTTAAATTAAACAAAAAAAACCTTTAAATAATTTTGCTAGTGTAATCTAATTTTATTTTCTATAAGGCCTGTGTGTATCTGACTTACAGAGCCTACTGTGGTTAATTGATGCCCTACCAAGGCTAGCAGCCACGACTCATATGTGCTTAACCTTTTTCTTTAAATTAAAAAAAAAAAACCTTTAAATCATTTTGCTAGTGTAATCTATTTTTATTTTCTATCAGGCCTGTGTGTTTTGCTGACTTACAGAGCATACTGTGTTTAATTGCTGCCCTCCCTAGTCTATCAGTCACGACTCATATGTGCTTAACCTTTTTTAAATTCCAAAAAAAAAACCTTTAAATTATTTTGCTAGTGTAATCTAATTTCATTTTCTATCAGGCCTGTGTCTTTCTCACATACACAGCATACTGTGGTAAATTGCTGCCCTACCTACCAGCCACGACTCATATCTGCTATACATGATTTTAAAGTAAAAAAAAAAATTAAAATCATTTTGCTAGTGTAATTTAATTTCTTTTTCCTTCAGGCCTGTGTGTTTCTGGCCCACATCATATAGTGTGACACAGATTAATATTTTTTTTTCCACCACTTATATCTGGTGTAACAACATTAGTGTAAATTCTATGTCAAATTTTTTTTTACATCAGTCCTCTTCTAGTGTTATTTAATTTTAGTTGCCAGGCCAGCCAGGCTGCCATTAGTGCCAGCCTGTGTGTCAGGCTGCCAGCATATACTGTGCCTACTTCCATTCTCAGTGCCAGTCCACGACTCCTATCTGGTGTAACATAATATTAAATTTTGTAAAAAAAACCTTTTACATCACTCTTTGAGTGTTATTTAATCTTAGTTCACAGGCCAGCCTGCCACCACTAGTGCCAGCCTGTGTGTCAGGCTGCCAGCACATACTGTGCCTAGTTCTATTCTGAGTGCCATTACTCCTATCTGTTGTAACATTTTTGTAACTTTTGTAAAAACAAACTGTTATAACACTCTGCTATTGCTATTTAATTGCAGTTGCCTGCCTGCCAGCGTGTGTGCCAGGCCCACTTGCCAACTAGTTACACCAATCATATTTGTTATAACAGTAGTGTAAATATTTAAAATAAAATATTTTTTGACTGTGAATCATCGGCCTGCTAGTGCAATTGAATTGCATTTGCCTGCCAGCCAGCATGTGTGCTAGGCCCACTTGCCAACTGGTGCCACCAATCATATTTGTTATAACAGTAGTTTAAATATTAAAAATAATAATTTTTTGACTCTGAAAGATCAGTCTGCTAGTGTAGTCCAATTGCAGTTGCCTGCCTGCCAGCGTGTGTGCCAGGCCCACTTGCTGCCAACTATTCTCACCAATCATATTTGTTATAACAGTATAGTAAATATTTAGAATAAATATTTTTTTGCCTGTGAATCATCAGTCTGCTAGTGCCTTTGAATTGCAGTTGCCTGCCTGCCAGCGTGTGTGCCAGGCCCACTTGCCAACTAGTTACACCAATCATATTTGTTCTAACAGTATTATAAATATTTAAAATAATAAATTCTTAGATTGTGAATCATCAGTCTGCTAGTGTTATTGAATTGCAGTTTCCTGCCTGCCAGCGTGTGTGCCAGGCCCACTAGCCAACTAGTGCCACCAATCATATTTCTTGTAACAGTATTGAATTTTTTTTAAATCATAACTTTTTTGACTGTGAATCTTCAGTCTCCTAGTGCCATTAAATTGCAGTTGCCTGCCTGCCAGGGTGTGTGCCAGGCCCACTTGCCAACTAGTTACACCAATCATAATTGTTGTAACAGTATTGTAAATATTTAAAATAAAAAATTCTTAGACTGTGAATCATCAGTTTGCTAGTGCCATTGAATTGCAGTTTCCTCCTGCCTGCCAGTGTGTGTGCCAGGCCCACTAGCCAAATAGTGCCACCAATCATATTTCTTGTAACAGTATTGAATTTTTTTTAAATCATAACTTTTTTGACTGTGAATCTTCAGTCTCCTAGTGCCATTGAATTGCAGTTGCCTGCCTGCCAGCCTGTGTGCCAGGCCCACTTGCCAACTAGTTACACCAATCATATTTGTTGTAACAGTATTGCTAATATTTAAAATAAAAAATTGTTAGACTGTGAATCATCAGTTTGCTAGTGCCATAGAATTACAGTTTCCTCCTGCCTGCCAGCGTCTGTGCCAGGCCCACTAGCCAACTAGTGCCACCAATCATATTTCTTGTAACAGTATTGAATTTTTTTTAAATCATAACTTTTTTGACTGTGAATCTTCAGTCTCCTAGTGCCATTAAATTGCAGTTGCCTGCCTGCCAGGGTGTGTGCCAGGCCCACTTGCCAACTAGTTACACCAATCATAATTGTTGTAACAGTATTGTAAATATTTAAAATAAAAAATTCTTAGACTGTGAATCATCAGTTTGCTAGTGCCATTGAATTGCAGTTTCCTCCTGCCTGCCAGTGTGTGTGCCAGGCCCACTAGCCAAATAGTGCCACCAATCATATTTCTTGTAACAGTATTGAATTTTTTTTAAATCATAACTTTTTTGACTGTGAATCTTCAGTCTCCTAGTGCCATTGAATTGCAGTTGCCTGCCTGCCAGCCTGTGTGCCAGGCCCACTTGCCAACTAGTTACACCAATCATATTTGTTGTAACAGTATAGTTAATATTTAAAATAAAAAATTGTTAGATTGTGAATCATCAGTTTGCTCGTGCCATTGAATTGCAGTTTCCTCCTGCTTGCCAGCGTGTGTGCCAGGCCCACTAGCCAACTAGTGCCACCAATCATATTTCTTGTAACAGTATTGATTTTTTTTAAAATCATAACTTTTTTGACTGTGAATCTTCAGTCTCCTAGTGCCATTGAATTGCAGTTGCCTGCCTGCCAGCGTGTGTGCCAGGCCCACTTGCCAACTAGTTACACCAATCATATTTGTTGTAACAGTATTTTTAATATTTAAAATAAAAAATTGTTAGATTGTGAATCATCAGGTTGCTCGTGCCATAGAATTACAGTTTCCTCCTGCCTGCCAGCGTCTGTGCCAGGCCCACTAGCCAACTAGTGCCACCAATCATATTTCTTGTAACAGTATTGAATTTTTTTTAAATCATAACTTTTTTGACTGTGAATCTTCAGTCTCCTAGTGCCATTAAATTGCAGTTGCCTGCCTGCCAGGGTGTGTGCCAGGCCCACTTGCCAACTAGTTACACCAATCATAATTGTTGTAACAGTATTGTAAATATTTAAAATAAAAAATTCTTAGACTGTGAATCATCAGTTTGCTAGTGCCATTGAATTGCAGTTTCCTCCTGCCTGCCAGTGTGTGTGCCAGGCCCACTAGCCAAATAGTGCCACCAATCATATTTCTTGTAACAGTATTGAATTTTTTTTAAATCATAACTTTTTTGACTGTGAATCTTCAGTCTCCTAGTGCCATTGAATTGCAGTTGCCTGCCTGCCAGCCTGTGTGCCAGGCCCACTTGCCAACTAGTTACACCAATCATATTTGTTGTAACAGTATTGCTAATATTTAAAATAAAAAATTGTTAGACTGTGAATCATCAGTTTGCTAGTGCCATAGAATTACAGTTTCCTCCTGCCTGCCAGCGTCTGTGCCAGGCCCACTAGCCAACTAGTGCCACCAATCATATTTCTTGTAACAGTATTGAATTTTTTTTAAATCATAACTTTTTTGACTGTGAATCTTCAGTCTCCTAGTGCCATTAAATTGCAGTTGCCTGCCTGCCAGGGTGTGTGCCAGGCCCACTTGCCAACTAGTTACACCAATCATAATTGTTGTAACAGTATTGTAAATATTTAAAATAAAAAATTCTTAGACTGTGAATCATCAGTTTGCTAGTGCCATTGAATTGCAGTTTCCTCCTGCCTGCCAGTGTGTGTGCCAGGCCCACTAGCCAAATAGTGCCACCAATCATATTTCTTGTAACAGTATTGAATTTTTTTTAAATCATAACTTTTTTGACTGTGAATCTTCAGTCTCCTAGTGCCATTGAATTGCAGTTGCCTGCCTGCCAGCCTGTGTGCCAGGCCCACTTGCCAACTAGTTACACCAATCATATTTGTTGTAACAGTATAGTTAATATTTAAAATAAAAAATTGTTAGATTGTGAATCATCAGTTTGCTCGTGCCATTGAATTGCAGTTTCCTCCTGCTTGCCAGCGTGTGTGCCAGGCCCACTAGCCAACTAGTGCCACCAATCATATTTCTTGTAACAGTATTGATTTTTTTTAAAATCATAACTTTTTTGACTGTGAATCTTCAGTCTCCTAGTGCCATTGAATTGCAGTTGCCTGCCTGCCAGCGTGTGTGCCAGGCCCACTTGCCAACTAGTTACACCAATCATATTTGTTGTAACAGTATTTTTAATATTTAAAATAAAAAATTGTTAGATTGTGAATCATCAGGTTGCTCGTGCCATTGAATTGCAGTTTCCTCCTGCCTGCCAGTGTGTGTGCCAGGCCCACTAGCCAAATAGTGCCACCAATCATATTTCTTGTAACAATATTGAAATTTATTTAAATCATAACTTTTTTGACTGTGAATCTTCAGTCTCCTAGTGCCACTGAATTGCAGTTGCCTGCCTGCCAGCGTGTGTGCCAGGCCCACTTGCCAGCTAGTTACACCAATCATATTTGTTGTAACAGTATTGTAAATATTTAAAATATCAAATTCTTAGACTGTGAATCATCAGTTTGCTAGTGCCATTGAATTGCAGTTTCCTCCTGCCTGCCAGCGTGTGTGCCAGGCCCACTAGCCAAATAGTGCCACCAATCATATTTCTTGTAACAGTATTGAATTTTTTTTAAATCATAACTTTTTTGACTGTGAATCTTCAGTCTCCTAGTGCCATTGAATTGCAGTTGCCTGCCTGCCAGCCTGTGTGCCAGGCCCACTTGCCAACTAGTTACACCAATCATATTTGTTGTAACAGTATAGTTAATATTTAAAATAAAAAATTGTTAGATTGTGAATCATCAGTTTGCTCGTGCCATTGAATTGCAGTTTCCTCCTGCTTGCCAGCGTGTGTGCCAGGCCCACTAGCCAACTAGTGCCACCAATCATATTTGTTGTAACAGTATTGATTTTTTTTAAAATCATAACTTTTTTGACTGTGAATCTTCAGTCTCCTAATGCCATTGAATTGCAGTTGCCTGCCTGCCAGCGTGTGTGCCAGGCCCACTTGCCAACTAGTTACACCAATCATATTTGTTGTAACAGTATTGTTAATATTTAAAATAAAAAATTGTTAGATTGTGAATCATCAGTTTGCTCGTGCCATTGAATTGCAGTTTCCTCCTACCTGCCAGTGTGTGTGCCAGGCCCACTAGCCAAATAGTGCCACCAATCATATTTCTTGTAACAATTTTGAATTTTTTTTAAAATCATAACTTTTTTGACTGTGAATCTTCAGTCTCCTAGTGCCATTGAATTGCAGGTGCCTGCCTGCCAGCGTGTGTGCCAGGCCCACTTGCCAACTAGTTACAGTAATCATATTTGTTGTAACAGTATTGTTAATATTTAAAAAAAAAAATTGTTAGATTGTGAATCATCGGTTTGCTAGTGCCATTGAATTGCAGTTTCCTCCTGCCTGCCAGCGTGTGTGCCAGGCCCACTAGCCAAATAGTGCCACCAATCATATTTCTTGTAACAGTATTGAAATTTTTTTAAATCATAACTTTTTTGACTTGAATCTTCAGCCTCCTAATGCCATTGAATTGCAGTTGCCTGCCTGCCAGCCTGTGTGCCAGGCCCACTTGCCAACTAGTTACACCAATCATATTTGTGTAACAGTATTGTTAATATTTAAAATAAAAAATTGTTACATTGTGAATCATCAGTTTGCTAGTGCCATTGAATTGCAGTTTACTCGTGCCTGCCAGTGTGTGTGCCAGGCCCACTAGCCAAATAGTGCCACCAATCATATTTCTTGTAACAGTATTGAAATTTTTTTAAATCATAATTTTTTTGACTGTGAATCTTCAGTCTCCTAGTGCCATTGAATTGAAGTTGCCTGCCTGCCAGCGTGTGTGTCAGGCCCACTTGCCAACTAGTTACACCAATCGTATTTGTTGTAACAGTATTGTTAATATTTAAAATAAAAAATTGTTAGATTGTGAATCATCAGTTTGCTCGTGCCATTGAATTGCAGTTTCCTCCTGCCTGCCAGCATGTGTGCCAGGCCCACTAGCCAACTAGTGCCACCAATCATATTTCTTGTAACAGTATTGCATTTTTTTTAAATCATAACATTTTTGACTGTGAATCTTCAGTCTCCTAGTGCCATTGAATTGCAGTTGCCTGCCTGCCAGCCTGTGTGCCAGGCCCACTTGCCAACTAGTTACACCAATCATATTTGTTGTAACAGTATTGTTAATATTTAAAATAAAAAATTGTTAGATTGTGAATCATCAGTTTGCTCGTGCCATTGAATTGCAGTTTCCTCCTGCCTGCCAGCGTGTGTGCCAGGCCCACTAGCCAACTAGTGCCACCAATCATATTTCTTGTAACAGTATTGAAATTTTTTTAAATCATAACTTTTTTGACTGTGAATCTTCAGTCTCCTAGTGCCATTGAATTGCAGTTGCCTGCCTTCCAGCCTGTGTGCCAGGCCCACTTGCCAACTAGCTACACCAATCATATTTGTTGTAACAGTATTGTTAATATTTAAAATAAAAAATTGTTAGATTGTGAATCATCAGTTTGCTCGTGCCATTGAATAGCAGTTTCCTCCTGCCTGCCAGCGTGTGTGCCAGGCCCACTAGCCAACTAGTGCCACCAATCATATTTCTTGTAACAGTATTGAAATTTTTTTAAATCATAACTTTTTCGACTGTGAATATTCAGCCTCCTAGTGCCATTGAATTGCAGTTGCCTGCCTGCCAGCCTGTGTGCCAGGTCCACTTGCCAACTAGTTACACCAATCATATTTGTTGTAACAGCATTGTTAATATTTAAAATAAAAAATTGTTAGATTGTGAATCATCAGTTTGCTCGTGCCATTGAATTGCAGTTTCCTCCTGCCTGCCAGTGTTTGTGCCAGACCCACTAGCCAACTAGTGCCACCAATCATATTTCTTGTAACAGTATTTAATTTTTTTTAAATCATAACTTTTTTGACTGTGAATCTTCAGTCTCCTAGTGCCATTGAATTGCAGTTGCCTGCCTGCCAGCCTGTGTGCCAGGCCCACTTGCCAACTAGTTACACCAATCATATTTGTTGTAACAGTATAGTTAATATTTAAAATAAAAAATTGTTAGATTGTGAATCATCAGTTTGCTCGTGCCATTGAATTGCAGTTTCCTCCTGCCTGCCAGCATGTGTACCAGGCCCACTAGCCAACTAGTGCCACCAATCATATTTCTTGTAACAGTATTGAATTTTTTTTAAATCATAACTTTTTTGACTGTGAATCTTCAGTCTCCTAGTGCCATTGAATTGCAGTTGCCTTCCTGCCAGCGTGTGTGCCAGGCCCACTTGCCAACTAGTTACACCAATCATATTTGTTGTAACAGTATTGTTAATATTTAAAATAAAAAATTGTTAGATTGTGAATCATCAGTTTGCTCGTGCCATTGAATTCCAGTTTCCTCCTGCCTGCCAGAGTGTGTGCCAGGCCCACTAGCCAACTAGTGCCACCAATCATATTTCTTGTAACAGTATTGAAATTTTTTTAAATCATAACTTTTTTGACTGTGAATCTTCAGTCTCCTAGTGCCATTGAATTGCAGTTGCCTTTCCATGCCAGCCTGTGTGCCAGGCCCACTTGCCAACTAGTTACACCAATCATAATTGTTATAACAGTATTGTAAATATTTAAAATAAAAAATTGTTAGATTGTGAATCATCAGTTTGCTAGTGCCATTGAATTGCAGTTTCCTCCTGCCTGCCAGTGTGTGTGGCAGGCCCACTAGCCACTAGTGCCACCAATCATATTTGTTGTAACAGTATTGAATTTTTTTTAAATCATAACTTTTTTGACTGTGAATCTTCAGTCTCCTAGTGCCATTGAATTGCAGTTGCCTGCCTGCCAGCGTGTGTGCCAGGCCCACTTGCCAGCTAGTTACACCAATCATATTTGTTGTAACAGTATTGTAAATATTTAAAATAACAAATTCTTAGACTGTGAATCATCAGTTTACTAGTGCCATTGAATTGCAGTTTCCTCCTGCCTGCCAGCGTGTGTGCCAGGCCCACTAGCCAACTAGTGCCACCAATCATATTTCTTGTAACAGTATTGAAAACATTTTCAATCATAACTTTTTTGACTGTGAATCTTCAGTCTCCTAGTGCCATTGAATTGCAGTTGCCTGCCTGCCAGCCTGTGTGCCAGGCCCACTTGCCAACTAGTTACACCAATCATATTTGTTGTAACAGTATTTTTAATATTTAAAATAAAAAATTGTTAGATTGTGAATCATCAGTTTGCTCGTGCCATTGAATTGCAGTTTCCTCCTGCCTGCCAGCGTGTGTGCCAGGCCCACTAGCCAACTAGTGCCACCAATCATATTTCTTGTAACAGTATTGAAATTTTTTTAAATCATAACTTTTTTGACTGTGAATCTTCAGTCTCCTAGTGCCATTGAATTGCAGTTGCCTGCCTTCCAGCCTGTGTGCCAGGCCCACTTGCCAACTAGCTACACCAATCATATTTGTTGTAACAGTATTGTTAATATTTAAAATAAAAAATTGTTAGATTGTGAATCATCAGTTTGCTTGTGCCATTGAATAGCAGTTTCCTCCTGCCTGCCAGCGTGTGTGCCAGGCCCACTAGCCAACTAGTGCCACCAATCATATTTCTTGTAACAGTATTGAAATTTTTTTAAATCATAACTTTTTCGACTGTGAATATTCAGCCTCCTAGTGCCATTGAATTGCAGTTGCCTGCCTGCCAGCCTGTGTGCCAGGTCCACTTGCCAACTAGTTACACCAATCATATTTGTTGTAACAGCATTGTTAATATTTAAAATAAAAAATTGTTAGATTGTGAATCATCAGTTTGCTAGTGCCATTTAATTGCAGTTTCCTCCTGCCTGCCAGTGTGTGTGGCAGGCCCACTAGCCACTAGTGCCACCAATCATATTTGTTGTAACAGTATTGAATTTTTTTTAAATCATAACTTTTTTGACTGTGAATCTTCAGTCTCCTAGTGCCATTGAATTGCAGTTGCCTGCCTGCCAGCGTGTGTGCCAGGCCCACTTGCCAGCTAGTTACACCAATCATATTTGTTGTAACAGTATTGTAAATATTTAAAATAACAAATTCTTAGACTGTGAATCATCAGTTTACTAGTGCCATTGAATTGCAGTTTCCTCCTGCCTGCCAGCGTGTGTGCCAGGCCCACTAGCCAACTAGTGCCACCAATCATATTTCTTGTAACAGTATTGAAAACATTTTCAATCATAACTTTTTTGACTGTGAATCTTCAGTCTCCTAGTGCCATTGAATTGCAGTTGCCTGTGTGCCAGGCCCACTTGCCAACTAGTTACACCAATCATATTTGTTGTAACAGTATTGTTAATATTTAAAATAAAAAATTGTTAGATTGTGAATCATCAGTTTGCTCGTGCCATTGAATTGCAGTTTCCTCCTGCCTGCCAGCGTGTGTGCCAGGCCCACTAGCCAACTAGTGCCACCAATCATATTTCTTGTAACAGTATTGAAATTTTTTTAAATCATAACTTTTTTGACTGTGAATCTTCAGTCTCCTAGTGCCATTGAATTGCAGTTGCCTGCCTGCCAGCCTGTGTGCCAGGCCCACTTGCCAACTAGTTACACCAATCATATTTGTTGTAACAGTATTGTTAATATTTAAAATAAAAAATTGTTAGATTGTGAATCATCAGTTTGCTCGTGCCATTGAATTCCAGTTTCCTCCTGCCTGCCAGAGTGTGTGCCAGGCCCACTAGCCAACTAGTGCCACCAATCATATTTCTTGTAACAGTATTGAAATTTTTTTAAATCATAACTTTTTTGACTGTGAATCTTCAGTCTCCTAGTGCCATTGAATTGCAGTTGCCTTTCCATGCCAGCCTGTGTGCCAGGCCCACTTGCCAACTAGTTACACCAATCATAATTGTTATAACAGTATTGTAAATATTTAAAATAAAAAATTGTTAGATTGTGAATCATCAGTTTGCTAGTGCCATTGAATTGCAGTTTCCTCCTGCCTGCCAGTGTGTGTGGCAGGCCCACTAGCCACTAGTGCCACCAATCATATTTGTTGTAACAGTATTGAATTTTTTTTAAATCATAACTTTTTTGACTGTGAATCTTCAGTCTCCTAGTGCCATTGAATTGCAGTTGCCTGCCTGCCAGCGTGTGTGCCAGGCCCACTTGCCAGCTAGTTACACCAATCATATTTGTTGTAACAGTATTGTAAATATTTAAAATAACAAATTCTTAGACTGTGAATCATCAGTTTACTAGTGCCATTGAATTGCAGTTTCCTCCTGCCTGCCAGCGTGTGTGCCAGGCCCACTAGCCAACTAGTGCCACCAATCATATTTCTTGTAACAGTATTGAAAACATTTTCAATCATAACTTTTTTGACTGTGAATCTTCAGTCTCCTAGTGCCATTGAATTGCAGTTGCCTGCCTGCCAGCCTGTGTGCCAGGCCCACTTGCCAACTAGTTACACCAATCATATTTGTTGTAACAGTATTTTTAATATTTAAAATAAAAAATTGTTAGATTGTGAATCATCAGTTTGCTCGTGCCATTGAATTGCAGTTTCCTCCTGCCTGCCAGCGTGTGTGCCAGGCCCACTAGCCAACTAGTGCCACCAATCATATTTCTTGTAACAGTATTGAAATTTTTTTAAATCATAACTTTTTTGACTGTGAATCTTCAGTCTCCTAGTGCCATTGAATTGCAGTTGCCTGCCTTCCAGCCTGTGTGCCAGGCCCACTTGCCAACTAGCTACACCAATCATATTTGTTGTAACAGTATTGTTAATATTTAAAATAAAAAATTGTTAGATTGTGAATCATCAGTTTGCTTGTGCCATTGAATAGCAGTTTCCTCCTGCCTGCCAGCGTGTGTGCCAGGCCCACTAGCCAACTAGTGCCACCAATCATATTTCTTGTAACAGTATTGAAATTTTTTTAAATCATAACTTTTTCGACTGTGAATATTCAGCCTCCTAGTGCCATTGAATTGCAGTTGCCTGCCTGCCAGCCTGTGTGCCAGGTCCACTTGCCAACTAGTTACACCAATCATATTTGTTGTAACAGCATTGTTAATATTTAAAATAAAAAATTGTTAGATTGTGAATCATCAGTTTGCTAGTGCCATTTAATTGCAGTTTCCTCCTGCCTGCCAGTGTGTGTGGCAGGCCCACTAGCCACTAGTGCCACCAATCATATTTGTTGTAACAGTATTGAATTTTTTTTAAATCATAACTTTTTTGACTGTGAATCTTCAGTCTCCTAGTGCCATTGAATTGCAGTTGCCTGCCTGCCAGCGTGTGTGCCAGGCCCACTTGCCAGCTAGTTACACCAATCATATTTGTTGTAACAGTATTGTAAATATTTAAAATAACAAATTCTTAGACTGTGAATCATCAGTTTACTAGTGCCATTGAATTGCAGTTTCCTCCTGCCTGCCAGCGTGTGTGCCAGGCCCACTAGCCAACTAGTGCCACCAATCATATTTCTTGTAACAGTATTGAAAACATTTTCAATCATAACTTTTTTGACTGTGAATCTTCAGTCTCCTAGTGCCATTGAATTGCAGTTGCCTGTGTGCCAGGCCCACTTGCCAACTAGTTACACCAATCATATTTGTTGTAACAGTATTGTTAATATTTAAAATAAAAAATTGTTAGATTGTGAATCATCAGTTTGCTCGTGCCATTGAATTGCAGTTTCCTCCTGCCTGCCAGCGTGTGTGCCAGGCCCACTAGCCAACTAGTGCCACCAATCATATTTCTTGTAACAGTATTGAAATTTTTTTAAATCATAACTTTTTTGACTGTGAATCTTCAGTCTCCTAGTGCCATTGAATTGCAGTTGCCTGCCTTCCAGCCTGTGTGCCAGGCCCACTTGCCAACTAGCTACACCAATCATATTTGTTGTAACAGTATTGTTAATATTTAAAATAAAAAATTGTTAGATTGTGAATCATCAGTTTGCTTGTGCCATTGAATAGCAGTTTCCTCCTGCCTGCCAGCGTGTGTGCCAGGCCCACTAGCCAACTAGTGCCACCAATCACATTTCTTGTAACAGTATTGAAATTTTTTTAAATCATAACTTTTTCGACTGTGAATATTCAGCCTCCTAGTGCCATTGAATTGCAGTTGCCTGCCTGCCAGCCTGTGTGCCAGGTCCACTTGCCAACTAGTTACACCAATCATATTTGTTGTAACAGCATTGTTAATATTTAAAATAAAAAATTGTTAGATTGTGAATCTTCAGTCTCCTAGTGCCATTGAATTGCAGTTTCCTCCTGCCTGCCAGAGTGTGTGCCAGGCCCACTAGCCAACTAGTGCCACCAATCATATTTCTTGTAACAGTATTGAAAATTTTTTAAATCATAACTTTTTTGACTGTGAATCTTCAGTCTCCTAGTGCCATTGAATTGCAGTTGCCTTTCCATGCCAGCCTGTGTGCCAGGCCCACTTGCCAACTAGTTACACCAATCATAATTGTTATAACAGTATTGTAAATATTTAAAATAAAAAATTGTTAGATTGTGAATCATCAGTTTGCTAGTGCCATTGAATTGCAGTTTCCTCCTGCCTGCCAGTGTGTGTGGCAGGCCCACTAGCCACTAGTGCCACCAATCATATTTGTTGTAACAGTATTGAAATTTTTTTAAATCATAACTTTTTTGACTGTGAATCTTCAGTCTCCTAGTGCCATTGAATTGCAGTTGCCTGCCTGCCAGCGTGTGTGCCAGGCCCACTTGCCAGCTAGTTACACCAATCATATTTGTTGTAACAGTATTGTAAATATTTAAAATAACAAATTCTTAGACTGTGAATCATCAGTTTACTAGTGCCATTGAATTGCAGTTTCCTCCTGCCTGCCAGCGTGTGTGCCAGGCCCACTAGCCAACTAGTGCCACCAATCATATTTCTTGTAACAGTATTGAAAACATTTTCAATCATAACTTTTTTGACTGTGAATCTTCAGTCTCCTAGTGCCATTGAATTGCATTTGCCTGCCATTTGCCAACTAGTGCCAATCATATTTGTTGTCACAGTACTTCTAATATTTAAAAAATAAACATTTTTGACTTTGAAACATCAGTCTTTTTTTGTTGTCAGTCTCACAGCGTATACTGTGCCCACTTGCCCAGTGCCACCACTTATAATTTGTGTCCACACCGCAGGTTCCGTCGTGGTCGTGGTGCTGTGATTCCTTTAGACCCTACAAATATGCACATTGCTCAGACGCTGGGTGCCAGGGGGGACGCGAAAAGTTCTGAGGAGGACCTAGTTGAATGGCTAACACAGGACACCCAATCTTCTACAGCTTCCGCTCCTAGTCCTCCTAACCTTGACGCACCATCTACGTCCAGCTGTGCTTTGGGCACGTCTCAAGTGACCAGTGCCACTCGCCCGCCTGTTGCCACCACCAACACTAGCACCACAGCTGCTTCAATTGATCTGTCACAGGAGTTATTGACACATCAGTTGGAAGAAATGAGTGATGCGCAACCATCATTGACAGAGGATGTAGATAACAGTGATATGTCTCAGTCAGGCAGCATTACAGACATGGAGGTACGGCGTGATGATGATGATGATGATGATGATGATGATGATGATGATGATGATAATGTTGTACCCGCTGCTGCTTCCTTTCCTGATATGTCAGATACAAGTGAAGCGGTTGATGATGATCATGTGTCGCTGGATGTCACGTGGGTGCCTGCTAGAAGAGAAGAAGAAGAGGGGGAAAGTTCAGATGGGGAGACAGAGAGGAGGAGGAGGAGGAGACGAGTTGGAAGCAGGGGGAGGTCATCGCAAGGAGCTAGTGGCACAGTCAGACAGCATGCATCGGCACCCAGGGTCAGCCAGACAGCACGCCGACGCCCATCAACGCATGCTGTTGCCACCACCAGAATGCCGTCATCACAGAGATCAGCAGTGTGGCATTTTTTGTGTGTGTCTGCCTCTGACAACAGCGATGCCATTTGCAACCTGTGCCAAAAGAAACTGAGTCGTGGGAAGTCCAACACCCACCTAGGTACAACTGCTTTGCGAAGGCACATGGTCTCACATCACAAACGCCGATGAAAAGAACACATGAGTAGAAGCAGCACACAAACTGAAAGCCGCCCTCCTCCTCCTGCTCCAGCATCTTCAGCCACGTCAACCACTGCTGTCCTCCTTGCCCCCTCTCAACCATCCTCCACTGAGTCTCTCTTCCATAGCAGTTTCTGGTCATCTGCCCACAGTCAGGTGTCTGTCAAGGACATGTTTGAGCGTAAGAAGCCAATTTCTCAAAGTCACCCCCTTGCCCGGCATCTGACAGCTGGCTTGTCTGAACTCTTAGCCCACCAGCTTTTACCATACAAGCTGGTGGAGTCTGATGCTTTCAAAAAATTTGTATCTATTGGGACACCGCAGTGGAAGGTACCTGGCAGAAATTTCTCTTCACAAAAGGCAATCCCAAACCTGTACTCTGTTGTGCGAAAGGAAGTAATGGCATGTCTGGCACACAGATAGCTGGTCTGCAAACCATTGTCAGGGCAGGTATATCACCTACACTGCGCATTGGGTAAACCTGCTGACGTATGACAAGCATGGAATGCGTGGCTCTGCAGAAGAGTTGGTGACACCGCCACGACTTGCAGGCAGGCCTGCTGCTACCTCCTCTACTCCTCCTACTCCATCCTCTTCCATAACGTCTTCCATAACCTCTTCCTCGGCTGAGTCCTCTTCTGCCTCTGCGTCTTGCTCCACATCAATGGCACCCCCCCAGCTCCCCAGGTACTATTCCACATCCCGGATACGGCAGTGTCACGACGTCTTGGGGTTGACTTGCCTGAAAGCGGAGAGTCACACCGCACCAGCACTCCTGACCGCCCTGAACGCACCAACTGGAGATTGGCAAGGTTGTTTCTGACAATGGAAGTAATTTGGTGGCGGCATTGAAATTGGGCAAGTTGACACATGTGCCGTGCATGGCACATGTGTGTAATCTGATTGTACAACGATTTGTGCACAAGTACCCAGGCTTACAGGACGTCCTGAAGCAGGCCAGGAAGGTGTGTGGCCATTTCAGGCGTTCCTACATGGCCATGGCGCACTTGTCCGATATCCAGCGTCGAAACAACCTGCCAGTGAGGCGCTTGATTTGCGACAGCCCGACACGGTGGAATTCAACACTCCTAATGTTTGACCGCCTGCTCCAACAATAAAAAGCTGTTAATGAGTATTTGTATGACCGGGGTGCTAGGACAGCCTCTGGGGAGCCGGGGATTTTTTTGCCAAATTACTGGACGCTCATGCGCAATGCATGTAGGCTCATGCATCCTTTTGAGGAGGTGACAAACCTTGTCAGTCGCACCGAAGGCACCATCAGCGACATCATACCATTTGTTTTCTTCCTGGCGCGTGCCCTGCGAAGAGTTCTGGATCAGGCCTTAGATGAGCGTGAAGAGGAAGAGTTGTGGTGTCCATCACCACCACAAACAGCCTTATCAGCATCGCTTGCTGGACTTACGGCAACGCAGGAAGAGGATTGTGAGGAAGAGGAGTCAGAGGAGGAATGTGGCTTTGAGGAGGAGGAGGAGGAGGAGGAAGACCAAGCACAACAGGCATCCCAGGGTGCTCGTTGTTGTCACCTCTCTGGTACCCGTGGTGTTGTACGTGGCTGGGTGGAAGAAGATACCCTCAGTGAGATCAGTGAGGATGAGGAACGGGACATGATTAGCTCGGCATCCAACCTTGTGCAAATGGGTTCTTTCATGCTGTCGTGCCTGTTGAGGGACCCTCGTATAAAAAAGCTGAAGGAGAACGACCTGTACTGGGTGTCCACGTTACTAGACCCCCGGTATAAGCATAAAGTGCCTGAAATGTTACCAAATTCCCACAAGTCGGAAAGGATGGAGCATTTTAAAAATAAATTAAAAACTATGCTTTACACAGCGTATAAGGGTGATGTCACAGCACAATGGGAATGTAACAGGGGAAGAGATGAAAGTAATCCTCCTCGTCCTCCTCCTCCTCCCACGACCACGGTGGCAAGGACAGGACGCTTTCCTGATGTCTTGTTGATGGAGGACATGTGGACCTTTTTAACTCCCATGCATCGCTAGAGCCTTTCGGGATCCAGCCTCAGAGAAAGACTCAACCGACAGGTAGCAGACTACCTAGCATTAACTGCGGATCTCGACACTCTGAGGAGCGATGGACCCCTTGACTACTTGGTGTGCAGGCTTGACCTGTGGCCTGAGCTATCCCAATTTGCAATTGAACTTCTGGCCTGCCCGAAAGGACCTTCAGTGTAGCAGGAGGTTTTGTCACCGAGAAGAGAAGTCGCCTAGGTCAAAAAAGTCTTGACTATCTCACCTTTATTAAAATGAATGAGGGATGGATCCCGAAGGGACTGACATTGGGCGATACATTTGAGTAAAAAGGCCTGATGATGAGATGAGCTGGCTTGGGCTACAACTGGTACACATGCTGGCTTTTTTTTTCTTATAATGCAGGATGACTTGCGTGACTTATCCACCAACAACTAGTGTTCAAGCCGCAAGCTTTTAGGGCACTTTATAAATGTTTTACAAACATCAATTTTTCTGGCCGCTGCTACAGCAGTGGCTGCAACAATACCCAATTTTTCAGTCATTTGTACATGCCTAATTTTTCTGGCCTCTGCTGCTGCTCTGTGGCTACAAAACTCAAAGCAAAAAAAAAGGCACATAACAGTGATTAAACTGTTAAGAATAGTACAACTTAACACACCACTCATATCTGGTGGACCAATAAATTGCACGCGCAGTGCCCCAAATTTGAAGGAGGAGGACCGACCAAGCATCTTTATCCGTCTCTTGGTTGCTCTAAATTATCTCCGGGTTCCATCTATGCCATACCTGTAGTTTATTGTGCAAAAGGGTGGCATATGTGGTGTTTCATGCTGTTGTGCCTGTTGAGGGTCGTGGCCCATGGTATAAAAAGGCTGAAGGAGAACGACCTGTACTGGGTGTCTAAGCACATTTTTTGTTAAATGTTCCCGGTTCCTCTCAATTATCTGCGGGTTCCTCAAATCAATGCCATACCAGTACTCGATTGTGCAAAAGGATGGCATATGTGGTGTTGGTGTTCGTAGGCCATCTTATAAAAAGGCTGAAGGAGAACAAAGTGTACTGGTTGTCCAAGCATCTTTTTCCATCTCCCGGTTCCTAAAAATTATCTCCGGGTTTCTAAAATGGATGACATACCTGTACTCTATTGTGCAAAAGGATGGCATATGTGATGTTTCATGCTGTTGTGCCTGTTGAGGGTCCAGGACCCTCGTCTAAAAAGGCTGAAGGCCAACAAAGTGTACTGGTTGTCCAAGCTTCTTTTTCCATCTCCCGGTTCCTAAAAATTATCTACTCTATTGTTCAAAAGGATGCCATATGTCCTCTTTCGTGCTGTTGTTTCTGTTGAGGGTCCTGGACCCTCTTATAAAAAGGCCGAAGGAGAAAGAAGTGTACTGGGTGTCCAATCAATGTTTTTTTCTATTTCCCGTTTCCTAAAAATTATCTCTGGGTTTCTAAAATCAATGCCTTACCTGTACTCTATTGTTCAAAAGGATGCCATATGTCCTCTTTCCTGCTGTTGTTTCTGTTGAGGGTCCTGGAGCCTCTTATAAAAAGGCCGAAGTAGAAAGAAGTGTACTGGGTGTCCAATCATTTTTTTGGTTCAATTTCCTGGTTCCAACAAATTATCTCCGGGTTTCTAAAATCAATGCCTTACCTGTACTCTATTGTTCAAAAGGATGCCATATGTCCTCTTTCCTGCTGTTGTTTCATATGAGGGTCCTGGAGCCTCTTATAAAAAGGCTGAAGGAGAAAGAAGTGTACTGGGTGTCCAATCCTTTTTTGGTTCAATTTCCCGTTTCCTAAAAATTATCTCTGGGTTTCTAAAATCAATGCCTTACCTGTACTCTATTGTTCAAAAGGAAACCATATGTCCTCTTTCCTGCTGTTGTTTTTGTTGAGGGTCCTGGACCCTCTTATAAAAAGGCCGAAGGAGAACGACCTGTACTGTACTGGGTGTCCAAGCATGGTTTTTTCTTCAATTTCACGGTTCCTAAAAATTATCTCTGTGTTCCTAAAATCAATGCCATACCTGTACTCAATTGTTCAAAAGGATGGCATATGTGGTGTTTCATTCTGTTGTGGCTGTTGAGGGTCGTGGGCCATCGTATAAAACGGCTGAAGGAGAACGACCTGTACTGCCTTGCTGCTCCTTTTAGGCAGGCCAGCTCTTTGCATACAAGCCCACAGACTCTGTAACGGATGCCTCTTGTAGGGAGAGGTGCAGCCATAATGCATTGTCAGAACCTCTGCCTGCAACTGGTATACTCGATTTTGCAAAAGGAAGTAACCTTACCATGGTTCCCTGAACGCACATCTTGTTGTTATATTTTGGTGAGGCTAATCATGATGGCCATGTAGACCACCCCCGAGAGGTATTATTAGTATTAACAGGTATTAAACTAATAAGAACAGTACTACCAAAATACAGCCAATTAATGGGCTTTCAAGAGCCAAGGTTTTATTGTTGTACTTTGTTAGGCTAATCATGATGGCCATGTAGACCACCCCCGAGAGGCCTTGAAGTAACAGGGATGAAAGTGCTAAGAATAGTACTACTTTAAACAACCGAGTTAGCCATGGGTCTTAGTCCAAGACCGCATGTCTTTTTTTTTGGTTTGGTGCGGCTAATCATGCAGGCCATATAGACCTCCCACCATTCGGTGTTGTAACAGGTATTAAACTAATAAGAACAGTACTACCAAAATAAAGCCAATTAACAGGCTTTCAAGAGCCAAGGTTTTATTGTACTATGTTAGGCTAAACATGATGGCCATGTAGACCACCCCCGAGAGGCCTGGAAGTAACAGGGATGAAAGTGCTAAGAATAGTACTACTTTAAACAACCGAGTTAGCCATGGGTCTTAGTCCAAGACCGCATGTCTTTTTTTTTTGGTTTGGTGCGGCTAATCATGCAGGCCATATAGACCTCCCACCATTCAGTGTTGTAACAGGTATTAAACTAATAAGAACAGTACTACCAAAATAAATCCAATTAACAGGCTTTCAAGAGCCAAGGTTTTATTGTACTATGTTAGGCTAAACATGATGGCCATGTAGACCACCCCCGAGAGGCCTGGAAGTAACAGGGATGAAAGTGCTAAGAATAGTACTACTTTAAACAACCGAGTTAGCCATTGGTCTTAGTCCAAGACCGCATATCTTTTTTTTAGGTTTGGTGCGGCTAATCATGCAGGCCATATAGACCTCCCACCATTCGGTGTTGTAACAGGTATTAAACTAATAAGAACAGTACTACAAAAATACAGCCAATTAACGGGCTTTCAAGAGCCAAGGTTTTATTGTTGTACTTTGTTAGGATAATCATGATGGCCATGTAGACCACCCCCGAGAGGCCTGGAAGTAACAGGGATGAAAGTGCTAAGAATAGTACTACTTTAAACAACCGAGTTAGCCATGGGTCTTAGTCCAAGACCGCATGTCTTTTTTTTTGGTTTGGTGCGGCTAATCATGCAGGCCATATAGACCTCCCACCATTCGGTGTTGTAACAGGTATTAAACTAATAAGAACAGTACTACCAAAATACAGCCAATTAACGGGCTTTCAAGAGCCAAGGTTTTATTGTTGTACTTTGTTAGGATAATCATGATGGCCATGTAGACCACCCCCGAGAGGCCTGGAAGTAACAGGGATGAAAGTGCTAAGAATAGTACTACTTTAAACAACTGAGTTAGCCATGGGTCTTAGTCCAGGACCGCATGTCATTTTTTTGGTTTGGTGCGGCTAATCATGCAGGCCATATAGACCTCCCACCATTCGGTGTTGTAACAGGTATTAAACTAATAAGAACAGTACTACCAAAATACAGCCAATAAACGGGCTTTCAAGAGCCAAGGTTTTATTGTTGTACTTTGTTAGGATAATCATGATGGCCATGTAGACCACCCACTAGAGGCCTTGAAGTAACAGGGATGAAAGTGCTAAGAATAGTACTACTTTAAACAACCGAGTTAGCCATGGGTCTTAGTCCAAGACCGCATGTCTTTTTTTTTGGTTTGGTGCGGCTAATCATGCAGGCCATATAGACCTCCCACCACTCGGTGTTGTAACAGGTATTAAACTAATAAGAACAGTACTACCAAAATAAAGCCAATTAACAGGCTTTCAAGAGCCAAGGTTTTATTGTACTATGTTAGGCTAAACATGATGGCCATGTAGACCACCCCCAAGAGACCTGGAAGTAACAGGGATGAAAGTGCTAAGAATAGTACTACTTTAAACAACCGAGTTAGCCATGGGTCTTAGTCCAAGACCACATGTCTTTTTTTTGGTTTGGTGCGGCTAATCATGCAGGCCATATAGACCTCCCACCATTCGGTGTTGTAACAGGTATTAAACTAATAAGAACAGTACTACCAAAATACAGCCAATTAACGGGCTTTCAAGAGCCAAGGTTTTATTGTTGTACTTTGTTAGGATAATCATGATGGCCATGTAGACCACCCCCGAGAGGCCTGGAAGTAACAGGGATGAAAGTGCTAAGAATAGTACTACTTTAAACAACCGAGTTAGCCATGGGTCTTAGTCCAAGACCGCATGTCTTTTTTTTTGGTTTGGTGCGGCTAATCATGCAGGCCATATAGACCTCCCACCATTCGGTGTTGTAACAGGTATTAAACTAATAAGAACAGTACTACCAAAATACAGCAAATTAACGGGCTTTCAAGAGCCAAGGTTTTATTGTTGTACTTTGTTAGGCTAATCATGATGGCCATGTAGACCACCCCCGAGAGGCCTTGAAGTAACAGGGATGAAAGTGCTAAGAATAGTACTACTTTAAACAACCGAGTTAGCCATGGGTCTTAGTCCAAGACTGCATGTCTTTTTTTTTGGTTTGCTGCGGCTAATCATGCAGGCCATATAGACCTCCCACCATTCAGTGTTGTAACAGGTATTAAACTAATAAGAACGGTACTACCAAAATACAGCCAATTAACGGGCTTTCAAGAGCCAAGGTTTTATTGTTGTGCTTTGTTAGGATAATCATGATGGCCATGTAGACCACCCCCGAGAGGCCTTGAAGTAACAGGGATGAAAGTGCTAAGAATAGTACTACTTTAAACAACCGAGTTAGCCATGGGTCTAAGTCCAAGACCGCATGTCTTTTTTTGGTTTGGTGCGGCTAATCATGCAGGCCATATAGACCTCCCACCATTAGGTGTTGTAACAGGTATTAAACAAATAAGAACAGTACTACTTAACACAACCTAGTTACCATGGGTCCCAGACCGCATGTCTTGTTATTATATTTTGTTCGGGTAATCATGAAGGCTATATAGACCTCCCCCGATAGGGTGAGTAACAGGTATTAAAATGCTAAGAACAGTACTACTTAACACAAACTTACCATGGGTCCCAGAGCATATGTCTTATTATTATATTTTGTTAGGGTAATCATGCAGGCCATATAGACCTCCCCCGATAGGGTGAGTAACAGGTATTAAAATGCTAAGAACAGTACTACTTAACACAACCTAGTTACCATGGGTCCCAGACCGCATGTCTTGTTATTTTATTTTGTAAGGGTAATCATGCAGGCCATATAGAAATCCCCCGATAGGGTGAGTAACAGGTATTAAAATGCTAAGAACAGTACTACTTAACACAACCTTACTATGGGTCCCAGAGCATATGTCTTATTATTATATTTTGTTCGGGTAATCATGAAGGCCATATAGACCTCCCCCGATAGGGTGAGTAACAGGTATTAAAATGCTAAGAACAGTACTACTTAACACAAACTTACCATGGGTCCCAGAGCATATGTCTTATTATTATATTTTGTTAGGGAAATCATGCAGGCCATATAGACCACCCCTGATAGGGTGAGTAACAGGTATTAAAATGCTAAGAACAGTACTACTTAACACAACCTTACCATGGGTCCCAGACCCAGAGCAGATGTCTTATTATTATATTTTGTAAGGGTAATCATGCAGGCCATATAGACCTCCCCCGATAGGGGGAGTTACAGAGATTAAAGTGCTAAGAATAGTACTACTTATAACACAACCTAGTTACCATGGGTCCCAGACCGCATGTCTTATTATTATATTTTGTCAGGGTAATCAGGCAGGCCATATAGACCTCCCCCGATAGGGGGGGTAACAGGGATTAAAGTGCTAAGAAAAGTACTAATTAACACAAGCTAGTTACCATGGGTCCCACACCGCGTGTCTTGTTGTTATACTTTGTCAGGGTAATCATGCAGGCCATATAGATCTCCCCCGATAGGGGGAGTTACAGGAATTAAAGTGCTAAGAATAGTACTACTTAACACAACCTAGTTACCATAGGTCCCAGACAGCATGATTAATTATTATACTTTGTCAGGGTAATTATATATCTAACAAATCTATCTATTTATCTTCTATCGATTCTATCTAACTATCAATCTATGTATATCTATCTATCTATCTATCTATCTATCTATCTATCTATCTATCCTATCTATCTATTTTCTGTCCGTACTGTTTTGAGACAGCCACTTGTGTTTTGGACAAATTTGAAGTAGGAGGACAGACCAATCACAGGGATTAAACTGGGAAGAATAATAATACTTAAGAAAACCTAGTTATACCAGAACCACCATGGGTCCCAGACCGCATGTTTGGTTGTTAAACTTTGTCAGGGTAATCATGCAGGCCATATAGACCTCCCCCGATAGGGGGAGTTATAGGGATGGAAGTGCTAAGAATAGTACTACTTAACACAACCTAGTTACCATGGGTCACAGACCACATGTTTTGTTGTTATACTTTGTCAGGGTAATAATGCAGGCCATATAGACCTCCCCCGATAGGAGGAGTTACAGGGATGAAAGTGCTAAGAATAGTACTACTTAACACAACCTAGTTACCATGGGTCCCAGACCACATGTTTAATTATTATACTTTGTCAGGGTAGTTATATATTTAACAAATCTATCTATTTCTCTTCTATAGATTCTATCTAACTATCAATCTATGTATATATATCTATCCTATCTATCTATCTATCTATCTATCTATCTATCTATCTTCTGTCCAGACTGTTTTGAGACAGCCACTTGTGTTTTGGACAAATTTGAAGTAGGATCACAGGGATTAAACTGCGAAGAATAGAAATACTTAAGAAAACCTAGTTATACCAGTCCCACCATGGGTCCCAGACCGCATGTTTTGTTGTTATACTTTGTCAGGGTAATCATGCAGGCCATACAGACCTCCCTTGATAGGGGAAGTAACAGGGATTAAAGTGCAAAGAATAGTACAACTTAACACAACCTAGTTAACATTAACAGTGGTTCCCAGACCGCATGTCTTGTTATTAGATTTTGCCTGGATAATCAGCCAGGCCATATAGACCGCCCCCGATAGGGGGAGTAACAGGGATTAAAGTGCTAAGAATAGTAAAAATTAACACAACCTAGTTAACAGTGGTTCCCAGACCGCATGTCTTGTTGTTATATTTTGCCAGGATAATCAGGCACGCCGTATAGACCTCCCCCGATAGGGGGAGTAACAGGGATTAAAGTGCTAAGAATAGTACTACTTAACACAACCTAGTTACCATGGGTCCATGACCGCATGCTTTGTTATTATACTTTGTCAGGGTAATCATGCAGGCCATATAGACCTTCCTTGATAGAGGGAGTAACAGGGATTACAGTTCTAAGAATAGTACTACTTAACACAACTTAGTTACCATGGGTCCCACACCGCATGTTTTGTTGTTATACTTTGTCAGGGTAATCATGCAGGCCATATAGTACTCCACCAAAAGGGGGAGTAAGAGGGATTAAAGTGCTAAGAAAAGTTTTACTTAACACAACCTAGTTACCATGGGTCCCAGACCACTTGTCTTGTTGTTATACTTTGTCATGGTAATCATGCAGGCCATATAGACCTCCACCGATAGGAGGAGTTACAGGGCTGAAAGTGCTAAAAATAGTACTACTTAACACAACCTAGTTACCATGGGTCCCAGACCGCATGTTTAATTATTATACTTTGTCAGGGTAATTATATATCTAACAAATCTATCTATTTATCTTCGATCGATTCTATCTAACTATCAATCTATGTATATCTATCTATCCTATCTATCTATCTTGTGTCCGGACTGTTTTGAGGCAGCCACTTGTGTTTTTGACAAATTTGAAGTAGGAGGACAGATCAATCATCTTCTTCCATCTCCCGGTTCCAAAAATGCAGGCCATATAGACCTCCCTCGATAGGGGGAGTAACAGGTTGTAGTAAACTGCTAAGAATAGTACTACTTAACACACCACGGGTCACAGACCGCATGTCTTATTGTTATACTCTGTCAGGGAAATTATATATCTTTCAAATCTATCTATTTATCTATCAAATTGATCTAACTATCAAAGGTATCTATCAAATGTATATTGCATCTATTGATTGATGTAATTCGTATCTATAGAATGTATATTACATATTTTGGTTGCTGTAATTCGTATCTATCAAATGTATATTGCATCTTTGGATCAATAACATTCTTATCTATCAAATGTATATTGCATCTATTGATCTATGTAATTTGTATCGATCATATGTATATTGCATCGATTGAGCTATGTAATCTATGTATCTATTTATCAAATCGATCTATCTCGTGGTTGTGCAAATGGACTGTTTGCGGTTGTTTGCGGTGCGTTAACCTTGGAGTTTGCTCTGTCACTGTGAAGCGGTCGTAACCCTTACACTACCTGATAGATACGACATCATAACTGATGTTTTAAAGCACGTTATTGCAAACAATTTGGGAATGTTAGGTGATTTAGGCCCTTTATGGGTAAAAAGCAGACTCTGCATCAACTATGTAATTTTCAATGGGAGTTTTGACATGGATCCCCCTCCAGCATGCCACAGTCCAGGTGTTAGTCCCCTTGAAACAACTTTTCCATCACTATTGTGGCCAGAAAGAGTCCTTGTAGGTTTTAAAGTTCGCCTGCCTATTGAAGTCAATGGCGGTTCCGAAATTTTTAAGTGTAATCTTACACTTATTAACCCCTAATCTGCCGCCCCGACATCGCCGCAATCTACATTATATTATTAACCCATAATCTGCCGCTCCGGACACCGCCGCCACCTACATTATACTTATGAACCTCTAATCTGCTGCCCCCAACATCGCCGACACCTACATTATATTTATTAACCCCACTGTAGCTAGCTTAGGATTTATTTTTATTTTACAGGCAACTTTGTATTTATTTTAACTAGGTACAATAGTTATTAAATAGTTATTAACTATTTAATAACTACCTAGTTAAAATAAAGACAAATTTACCTGTAAAATAAAACCTAACCTAAGTTACAATTACACCTAACACTACAGTACACAATTAAATAAAATTATCTAAAGTACAACGTCCCCCCACTAAATTACAGAAAATAATAAAGAAATTACAAGATTTTTAAACTAATTACACCTAATCTAATCCCCCTAACAAAATAAAAAAGCTCCCCCCCCAAAAAAAAAAAAAAGCCCTACCCTACACTAAATTACAAATAGCCCTTAAAAGGGCCTTTTGCTGGGCATTGCCCCCCAAAAAATTACAACCCCCCCAACATTAAAACCCACCACCCACACAACCAACCCTACTCTAAAACCCACCCAATCCCCCCTTAAAAAAAACTAACACTAACCCCCTGAAGATCACCTTACCGGGAGACGTCTTCACCCAACCGGCCTAAAGTCCTCAACAAAGCCAGGAGAAGTCTTCATCCAAGCCGGGGGAAGTGGTCCTCCAGACAGGCAGAAGTCTTCATACAGACGGCATCTTCTATCTTCATCTATCCGGCGTGGAGTGGGTCCATCTTCAAGACATACGACGCGGAGCATCCTCTTCTTCCGACGGCTAAACACAGAATGAAGGTTCCTATAGATGACGTAACCTAATATGGCGTCCCTTCAATTCCGATTGCATCTGCCAATAGGATTTTTTCTACCTCAATTCCGATTGGCTGATAGAATTCTATCAGCCAATTGGAATTGAAGGGACGCCATCTTGGATGACGTCATTTAAAGGAACCTTCATTCTGTGTTTAGCCATCAGAAGAAGAGGATGCTCCGCGTCGGATGTCTTGAAGATGAACCCGCTTCGCGCCAGATGGATGAACATAGAAGATGCCGTCTGGATAAAGACTTCTTCCCGTCTGGAGGACCACTTCGCCCAACTTGTATGAAGACTTCTCCCGGCTTCGTTGAGGACTTCGGCCTGGTTGGGTGAAGTCGTCTCCCGGTAAGGTGATCTTCAGGGGGTTAGTGTTAGTTTTTTTAAGGGGGGATTGGGTGGGTTTTAAGGTAGGAAAAATCCTATTGACTGATGCAATCAGCCAATAGAATTGAGCTAGCATTCTATTGGCTGATTGGAACAGCCAATAGAATTCGAGCTCAATTCTACTGGCTGTTTGGATCAGCCAATAGGATTGAACTTCAATTCTATTGGCTGATTGCATCAGCCAATAGGATTTTTCCTACCTTAATTCCAAGTGGCTGATAGAATCCTATCAGCAAATTGGAATTCAAGAGACGTCATCTTGGATGACGTCATTTAAAGGAACCTTCATTCGTCTGGTGGACTTCGTTGGAAGAGGATAATCTGCGTCAGCTGGATTGAAGATGGACCCGCTCCGCTCCAGAAGGATGAAGATAGAAGATGCCGTCTGGATGAAGACTTCTGCCCCTCTGGAAGACCTCTTCTGTCTGGATCGGATGAAGACTTCTGGCCGTCTGGAGGATCACTTGTGCCCGGCTTCTTGGAGGACTTTGGCCCAGCTGGGTGAAGACGTCTCAAGGTAGGGTGATCTTCAAGGGGTTAGTGTTAGGTTTTATTAAGGGGGGATTGGGTGGGTTTCAGAGTAGGGTTGGGTGTGTGGGTGGTGGGTTTTAATGTTGGGGGGTATTGTATTTTTTTTTACAGGTAAAAGAACTGATTACTTTGGGGCAATGCCCCGCAAACAACCCTTTTAAGGGCTATTTGTAATTTAGTATAGGGTAGGGAATTTTATTTTTTGGGGGCTTTTTCATTTTATTAGGGGATTAGATTAGGTGTAATTAGTTTAAAAAACTTGTAATTATTTTTTTATTTTCTGTAATTTAGTGTTTGTTGTTTTTCGTACTTTAATTTATTTAATTTAATTGTATTTAATTGTAGTTAGTTTAGGTAATTAATTTAATTGTAGTGTAGTGGTAGGTGTAATTATAACTTAGGTTAGGGTTTATTTTACAGGTAAATTTGTCTTTATTTTAGCTAGGTAGTTATTAAATAGTTAATAACTATTTAATAACTATTGTAACTAGTTAAAATAAATACAAACTTGCCTGTAAAATAAAAATAAACCCTAAGCTAGCTACAATGTAACTATTAGTTATATTGTAGCTAGCTTAGGGTTTATTTTATAGGTAAGTATTTAGTTTTAAATAGGAATAATTTATTTACTGATAGGAATATTTATTTAGATTTATTTAAATGATATTTAAGTTAGGGGTTGTTAGGGTTAGACTTAGGTTTAGGGGTTAATAACTTTATTATAGTGGCAGCGACGTTGGGGGTGGCAGATTAGGGGTTAATAATTGTAGTTAGGTTGTGGCGACGTTGTGGGCGGCAGATTAGGGGTTAATAAATATAATGTAGGTGTCGGCGATGTTAGGGGCATCAGATTAGGGGTTCATAGGTATAATGTAGGTGGCGGCGGTTAACGGAGCGGCAGATTAGGGGTTAATAATATAATGTAGGTGTCTGCGATGTCGGGGGTGGTGAATTAGGGGTTAATAAGTGTAAGATTAGGGGTGTTTAGACTCGGGGTTCATGTTAGGCTGTTAGGTGTAGACGTAAAATGTATTTCCCCATTGGAAACAATGAGGCTGTGTTAAGAGCTGAACGCTGCTTTTTTGCAGGTGTTAGGTTTTTTTTCAGCCGTCTCAGCCCCATTATTTCCTATGGGGAAATTGTGCACAAGCACGTTTAGCCAGCTCACCGCTAACGTAAGCAGCGCTGGTATTGAGGTGAGATGTGGAGCTAAATTTTGCTCAACGCTCACTTTTCTGAGGCTAACGCCAGCTTGCAGAAAACTCGTAATACCAGCGTTGTCTTAAGTGAGCGGATAGAAAAAATAGGAGCGTTAGCACCGCACAGCCTTACCGACAAAAACTCGTAATCTAGCCGTTTATTATTCCTATTTAAAACTAAATACTGACCTATAAAATAAAAGTATCTAGCTTAGGGTTTATTTTTATTTTACAGGCAACTTTGTATTTATTTTAACTAGGTACAATAGTTATTAAATAGTTTTTAACAATTTAATAACTACCTAGTTAAAATAAAGACACATTTATTGATTTCGATTGGCTGATAGAATCCTATCAGCTTATCGGAATTCAAGGGACGCCATCTTGGATGACGTTATTTAAAGGAACCTTCATTCGTCTGGTGGACTTTGTTGGAAGAGGATGCTCCGCGTCGGCTGGATTGAAGATGGACCCGCTCCGGAAGGATGAAGATAGAAGATGGTGCCTGGATGAAGACTTCCCCCTTTGGAGGACCTCTTCTGCCCGGATCGGATGAAGACTTCTGGCCGTCTGGAAGATCACTTGTGCCCGGCTTCTTGGAGGACTTCGGCCTGGCTGGGTGCAGACATCTCAAGGTAGGGTGATCTTCAAGGGGTTAGTGTTAAGTTTTTTTTAAGGGGGGATTGGGTGGGCTTTAGAGTAGGGTTGGGTGTGTGGGTGGTGGGTTTTAATGTTGGGGGGTATAGTATTTTTTTTCAGGTAAAAGAGCTGATTACTTTGGGGCAATGCCCAGCAAAAGGCCCTTTTAAGGGTAGGGAATTTTATTTTTTTGGGGGGCTTTTTTATTTTATTAGGGGGATTAGATTAGGTGTAATTAGTTTAAAAATTTGTATTTTGTTTTTTATTTTCTGTAATTTAGAGGTTTTTTTTTTTTAATTTAGTTTATTTAATTTAATTGTATTTAATTGTAGTTAGTTTAGGGAATTAATTTAATTATAGTGTAGTGTTAGGTGTAATTGTAACTTAGGTTAGGGTTTATTTTACAGGTAAAGTTGTATTTATTTTAGCTAGGTAGTTATTAAATAGTTAATAACTATTTAATAACTATTGTACCTATTTAAAATAAATACAAACTTTCCTGTAAAATAAAAATAAACCCGAAGATAGCTACAATGTAACTATTAGTTATATTGTAGCTAGCTTAGGGTTTATTTTATAGGTAAGTATTTAGTTTTAAATAGGAATAATTTATTTAATTGTAGTAATTTGATTTAGTTTTATTTAAATTATATTTAAGTTAGGGGGTGTTATGGTTAGGGTTAGACTTAGGTTTAGGGGTTAATAAATTTAGTATAGTGGTGGCAAAGTTGGGGGCGGCAGATTAGAGGTTACTAAATGTAGGTAGGTGTCGGCGATGTTAGGGACGGCAGATTAGGGGTTAATAATATTTAACTAGTGTTTGCGAGGCGGGAGTGTGGCAGTTTAGGTGTTAATACATTTATTTAAGTGGCAGCGATGTCCGGTCGGCAGGTTCAAAACTTTAGTTAAGTGTTTGCGAAGTGGGGGGGGGGGGGGCCTTGGTTTAGGGGTTAATAGGTAGTTTATGGGTGTTAGTGTACTTTTTAGCACTTTAGTTAAGAGTTTTATGTTACGCCGTTAGCCCATAAAACTCTTAACTACTGACTTTTAAATGTGTTAGGAGTCTTGACAGGAGTGGGTGTACCGCTCACTTTTTCAAGCAATCGTAATACCGGCGTTAGGAAAATCCCATTGAAAAGATAGGATACGCAATTGATGTAAGGGGATTTGCGGTATGCTAAAATCGCGGAAAAAAAGTGAGCGGTACACTTGTACCTGCAAGACTCGTAATACCAGCGGGTGTTAAAAAGCAGCGTTGGGGACCCCTCAACGCTGCTTTTTAAGACTAACGCAAGACTCGTAATCTAGGCGTTAGTTAATTGTAGTAATTTTATTTACATCTATTTAAATTATATTTAAGTTAGGGGGTGTTAGGGTTAGACTTAGGTTTAGGGGTTAATAACTTTAGTATAGTAGCGGCTACGTTGGGGGCAGCAGATTAGGGGTTAATAAATGTAGGTAGGTGGCGGCGATGTTAGGGCCGGCAGATTAGGGGTTAATAATATTTAACTAGTGTTTGCGATGCGGGAGTGCGGCGGTTTAGGGGTTAATATATTTATTCTAGTGGCGGCGATGTCCGGTTTGGCAGATTAGGGGTTAAAATATTTATTTTAGTGTTTGCGATGTGGGAGGGCCTCGGTTTAGGGGTTAATAGGTAGTTTATGGGTGTTAGTGTACTTTTTAGCACTTTAGTTAAGAGTTTTATGCTACGGCGTTGTAGTGTAAAACTCTTAACTACTGACTTTAAAATGCAGTACCAGTCTTGACAGGAGAGGGTTTACCGCTCACTTTTGGTCAGACTCGTAATACCGGCGCTATGCAAGTCCCATTGAAAATATAGGATACGCAATTGACGTAAGTGGATTTGCGGTATTTCCGAGTCTGGACAAAAAAGTGAGTGGTACACCTGTACCTGCAAGACTCGTAATACCAGCGGGCGTTAAAAAGCAGCGCTGGGACCGCCCAACACTGCTTTTTAAGCCTAACGCAAGACTCGTAATCTAGGTGAAAGAGACTCCATCTGGCTAGGTGTAATCTATACGGCATCCCTCAAATTTTGGTAACCTTAGAAATTATCCTTTTTGGTAAAAAACTAGTAAGACATTAGTCTTGCTCTAGGATCCTTTAGCATTTACGACCTGTCATGGCCGTGGCTCGGACACGTCCTATTATGTTTCATTTTTAATGCTTGCCTCTCCCTCCTCACACTTAGGTGCAGATCTAATCCACTCCAAATAATCTTCTATTCAGTGAGCGTTTTGAAATGTACTATGGATTGATTCTGTGTATATAGATTTGCAGGGGAGCAATGGCATTACACGAACAGTAAAATCAAAATGAAATTTTCATAATTCAGAAAGAACATACAATTTTAACAATTTTCCAATTTACTTCTCCTATATAATTTGCTTTGTTCTCTTGGTATCCATTGTTGAAACACATACATAGGTAGGCTCAGAAGCAATACACTACTGTGAGCTAGCTGATTGACACTGTCTCACCCAGTGTGTTAAGCTAGGCCCCAGTAGAGCATGGCTCTTTTTCAACAAAGGATACCAAGTGAATGAAGCACATTTGATAATAAGTAAATCTGAAATCTGAAAATTGAATGATTTATCTGAAACCTTAAAAGTTATATTTCCTGATTATGTCCCTTTAAGGTATATTTATCAACTCTGTATGTTTATTTTATAACATTTTTGCTGTGAAGAAGGGGCATATTATTTCTGCAGACACAAATTCACAGTTTTGAGAACTATAAAACCAATAATATGGGATAATATTTTTTAAGATTGGAAAATTGGCCAAAATAATCTGTCAGAAACCTCTAGGAGAGCATAACATTGTGAATGGATTTATGAAATTAATTTACCAAAAAAAAGAGTAAACATTACAGCCATGAATATAAAGCATCTTACTATATAATTAAAAACTAATCTATATTTCCTCAAGATGAATAACCTTTAGATTATAATGTATCGTAAAACAGAAACTATTTTTAGATGATTTTCCATAAATAGCATTTTATAAAAAAAAATCATATTTAACTAAAAATAAATCTGATTTAAATAAAATCCAATTTAAAAAAAAAAAAAAAAAAAGATTATTTTTTAATTTTTAGCTACCATGCTTCTGCTATCAAATGTGCTTCATTTTCTTGGTATCCTTTGTAAAAAGAATACCTATGAAGATTCAGGAAGTGGGAGCTTCTTATAGTTGACTTAAAAAGTGTGGTCATCTAGCTCCCAGTAGTGCAATGAAGGATGCAGAGAAAATGAAACAAAATTGATAATAGAAGTAAATTAGAAAGTTGGTAAAAAATGTATACAGATTAATAAAAAAAGGGTTTTATGACTCTTTAAATTTAACCCTAGACTCCCCCTGCTCAAACAGCATTGCATCCAAAAAGTAGTTTTAAAGAGTTTGCCTTGTTTAAAATTCAAGATGAAATATTAAGAAATATTTGTGTTAAAAAAAAATGTATTTGCTTCCATGATTATTCAGTTCACATTTTAAATATTACATGCTTAAGACATAACTGAAGTACCACCACAACAGAGTTCTCACGTCTACATTGAAGCCCTTTCCAGTCAAACACCACACTACACATCTCTTTTAACATAATTTTATTAGTTCTAATACTATAAACTATGAAACTATGAGGAGGTTTCAAATATAAGCAAAAGTTACAAAACTCACTGTATAGAAAAAGGTTTGTCTTTTCCAATATCTATTACTAGACATGTGCGGTTCGTTTCGGATTTTTTCGGAAATTCGGAAAATTCGGTAAATTCGGAGATTCGGATCGATTCGGATTTCCGAATTAAAATACTTCCGAATCTACCGAATGAATCCGAAATAGCTGCCGTATCTCCGAATAAATCTGAATTAGCTCAGTAAAATTCGGCATTTCCCCATAGGAAAAAATGGGAGTTTCGGCTGAAAAAAAACTAACACCGCAGCCCCATTGTTTCCTATGGGGAAACACTAAGTCTGCACCTAACACCCTAACATGTACCCCGAGTCTCTAAACACCCCTAATCTAACACTTATTAACCCCTAATCTGCCGCCCCCCGCTATCGCTGACACCTGCATTATTTTATTAACCCCTAATCTGCCGACCGAATATCGCCGCCACCTACATTATAGCTATTAACCCCTAATCTGCTGTCCCTAACACCGCCGACCCCTACATTATAGTTATTAACCCCTAATCTGCCCCCCCAACGTCGCCGCAATCTAACTACAAGTATTAACCCCTAATCTGCTGACCCGATATCGCCGCCGCCTACATTATAGCTGTTAACCCCTAATCTGCTGTCCCTAACACCGCCGACCCCTACATTATAGTTATTAACCCCTAATCTGCCCCCCCCCCAACGTCGCCGCAATCTAACTACAAGTATTAACCCCTAATCTGCCGACCCGATATCGCCGCCGCCTACATTATAGCTATTAACCCCTAATCTGCTGTCCCTAACACCGCCGACCCCTACATTATAGTTATTAACCCCTAATCTGCCCCCCCCAACGTCGCCGCAATCTAACTACAAGTATTAACCCCTAATCTGCCGACCCGATATCGCCGCCGCCTACATTATAGCTATTAACCCCTAATCTGCTGTCCCTAACACCGCCGACCCCTACATTATAGTTATTAACCCCTAATCTGCCCCCCCCAATGTCGCCGCAATCTAACTACAAGTATTAACCCCTAATCTGCCGACCCGATATCGCCGCGGCCTACATTATAGCTATTAACCCCTAATCTGCTGTCCCTAACACCGCCGACCCCTACATTATAGTTATTAACCCCTAATCTGCCCCCCCCAACGTCGCCGCAATCTAACTACAAGTATTAACCCCTAATCTGCCGACCCGATATCGCCGCCGCCTACATTATAGCTATTAACCCCTAATCTGCTGTCCCTAACACCGCCGACCCCTACATTATAGTTATTAACCCCTAATCTGCCCCCCCCAACGTCGCCGCAATCTAACTACAAGTATTAACCCCTAATCTGCCGACCGCAAATCGCCGCCACTATAATAAATGTATTAACCCCTAAACCGCCGCACTCCCGCCTCGCAAACACTATAATACATTTTATTAACCCCTAATCTGCCCTCCCTAACATCGCCGCCACCTATCTACAATTATTAACCCCTAATCTCCCGCCCCCAACGTCGCCGCTACTATAATAAGGTTATTAACCCCTAAACCTAAGTCTAACCCTAACACTAACACCCCCTAACTTAAATATAATTTAAATAAAACGAAATAAGTTTGCTATAGTTAAATAAATTAATCCTATTTAAAACTAAATACTTACCTGTAAAATAAACCCTAAGATAGCTGCAATATAACTAATAGTTACATTGTAGCTATTTTAGGATTTATTTTTATTTTACAGGCAACTTTGTATTTATTTTAACTAGGTACAATAGTTATTAAATAGTTAATAACTATTTAATAACTACCTAGCTAAAATAAATACAAATTTACCTGTAAAATAAATCCTAACCTAAGTTACAATTACACCTAACACTACACTATCATTTAATTAATTAAATAAATGAATCATATTTAAAACTAAATACTTACCTGTAAAATAAACCCTAACATAGCTGCAATATAACTAATAGTTACATTGTAGCTATTTTAGCATTTATATTTATTTTACAGGCAACTTTGTATTTATTTTAACTAGGTACAATAGCTATTAAATAGTTATTGACTAATTAATAGCTACCTAGTTAAAATAATTACAAAATTACCTGTAAAATAAATGCTAACCTAAGTTACAATTAAACCTAACACTACACTATCATTAAATAAATTAACTACAAGTACCTACAATTATCTACAATTAAATAAACTAAAGTACAAAAAAACCCCACTAAATTACAAAACCCCCCCCCACTAAATTACAAAAAATAAAAAAATATTACAAGAATTTTAAACTAATTACACCTAATCTAAGCCCCCTAATAAAATAACAAAGCCCCCCAAAATAAAAAAAAAATGCCCTACCCTATACTAAATTACAAAAGTTAACAGCTCTATTACCTTACCAGCCCTGAACAGGGCCCTTTGCGGGGCATGCCCCAAAGAAAACAGCTCTTTTGCCTGTAAAAAAAAAACACAATCCCCCCCACATTACAACCCACCACCCACATACCCCTACTCTAACCCAAACCCCCCTTAAATAAACCTAACACTACCCCCCTGAAGATCTCCCTACCTTGAGTCATGTTCACCCAGCCGGGCCGAAGTCTTCATCCGATGGGGCAGAAGAGGACATCCAGACCGGCAGAAGTCTTCATCCAAGCGGGGCAAGAAGAGGTCTTCCATCCATCATACAAGTACCAAAATACAAACAAACACTAAATTACCAAAAATAATAAAATATTACAATAATTTTAAACTAATTACACCTAATCTAAGCCCCCTACTAGCTATTAATATAGCTACAATATAACTAATAGTTACATTGTAGCTATTTTAGGATTTATATTTATTTTACAGGCAACTTTGTATTTATTTTAACTAGGTACAATAGTTATTAAATAGTTAATAACTATTTAATAACTACCTAGCTAAAATAAATACAAATTTACCTGTAAAATAAATCATAACCTAAGTTACAATTACACCTAACACTACACTATCATTAAATTAACTAAATAAATGAATCCTATATAAAACTAAAGACTTACCTGTAAAATAAACACTAATATAGCTGCAATATAACTAATAGTTACATTGCAGCTATTTTAGCATTTATATTTATTGTACAGGCAACTTTGTATTTATTTTAACTAGGTTCAATAGCTATTAAATAGATATTGACTATTTAATAGCTACCTAGTTAAAATAATTACAAAATTACCTGTAAAATAAATCCTAACCTAAGTTACAATTAAACCTAACACTACACTATCATTAAATAAATTAACTACAAGTACCTACAATTAAATACAATTAAATAAACTAAACTAAAGTACAAACCCCCCCCACTAAATTACAAAAAATAAAAAAATATTACAAGAATTTTAAACTAATTACACCTAATCTAAGCCCCCTAATAAAATAACAAAGCCCCCCAAAATAAAAAAATGCCCTACCCTATACTAAATTACAAAAGTTAACAGCTCTATTACCTTACCAGCCCTTAAAAGGGCCTTTTGCTGGGGCATGCCCCAAAGAAAACAGCTCTTTTGCCTGTAAAAAAAAACACACAATACCACCCCCACATTACAACCCAACACCCACATACCCCTACTCTAACCCAAACCCCCCTTAAATAAACCTAACACTACCCCCCTGAAGATCTCCCTACCTTGAGTCGTGTTCACCAAGCCGGGTCGAAGTCTTCATCCGATGGGGCAGAAGAGGACATCCAGACCGGCAGAAGTCTTCATCCAAGCGGGGCAAGAAGAGGTCTTCCATCCATCAGAAAAGTACAAAAAAACAAACAAACACTAAATTACCAAAAATAATAAAATATTACAATAATTTTAAACTAATTACACCTAATCTAAGCCCCCTACTAGCTTTTAATATAGCTACAATATAACTAATAGTTACATTGTAGCTATTTTAGGATTTATATTTATTTTACAGGCAACTTTGTATTTATTTTAACTAGGTACAATAGCTATTAAATAGTTAAGAACTATTTAATAACTACCTAGCTAAAATAAATACAAATTTACCTGTAAAATAAATCCTAACCAAAGTTACAATTACACCTAACACTACACTGTCATTAAATTAACTAAATAAATGAATCCTATATAAAACTAAAGACTTACCTATAAAATAAACCCTAATATAGCTACTAGGTACAATAGCTATTAAATAGATATTTACTGTTTAATAGCTACCTAGTTAAAATAATTACAAAATTACCTGTAAAATAAATCCTAACCTAAGTTACAATTAAACCTAACACTACACTATCATTAAATAAATTAACTACAAGTACCTACAATTAAATACAATGAAATAAACTAAACTAAAGTACAAAAAAAACAAACACTAAATTACAAAAAATAAAAAAAATTACAAGAATTTTAAACTAATTACACCTAATCTAAGCCCCCTAATAAAATAACAAAGCCCCCCAAAATAAAAAAATGCCCTACCCTATACTAAATTACAAAAGTAATCAGCTCTATTACCTTACCAGCCCTTAAAAGGGCCTTTTGCGGGGGCATGCCCCAAAGAAAACAGCTCTTTTGCCTGTAAAAAAAAACACAATACCCCCCCACATTACAACCCACCACCCACATACCCCTACTCTAACCCAAACCCCCGTTAAATAAACCTAACACAACCCCCCTGAAGATCTCTCTACCGTGTCTTCACCCAGCGGGCCGAAGTCTTCATCCGATCGGGCAGAAGAGGACATCCAGACCGGCAGAAGTCTTCATCCAAGCGGGGCAAGAAGAGGTCTTCCATCCATCAGAAGACTTGATCCAGGCGGCATCTTCTCTGTTCATCCATCCGGAGCGGAGCGGCAGCATCCTGAAGACATCCCACGCAGAGCATCCTCTTCTTTCTTGATCCGACGATTGGCTGTTCCGATCAGCCAATAGAATGCAAGGTCAATCTGATTGGCTGATTGGATCAGCCAATCGGATTGAACTTGAATCTGATTGGCTGATTGAATCAGCCAATCAGATTTTTCCTACCTTAATTCCGATTGGCTGATAGAATCCTATCAGCCAATCGGAATTCAAGGGACGCCATCTTGGATGACGTCACTTAAAGGTACAGTCACTTAGTCGTCGGATCAAGAAAGAAGAGGATGCTCTGCGTGGGATGTCTTCAGGATGCTGCCGCTCCACTCCGGATGGATGAACAGAGAAGATGCCGCCTGGATCAAGACTTCTGATGGATGGAAGACCTCTTCTTGCCCCGCTTGGATGAAGACTTCTGCCGGTCTGGATGTCCTCTTCTGCCCGATCGGATGAAGACTTCGGCCCGCTGGGTGAAGACACGGTAGGGAGATCTTCAGGGGGGTAGTGTTAGGTTTATTTAAGGGGGGTTTGGGTTAGAGTAGGGGTATGTGGGTGGTGGGTTGTAATGTGGGGGGGTATTGTGTTTTTTTTTACAGGCAAAAGAGCTGTTTTCTATGGGGCATGCCCCCGCAAAAGGCCCATTTAAGGGCTGGTAAGGTAATAGAGCTGATTACTTTTGTAATTTAGTATAGGGTAGGGCATTTTTTTATTTTGGGGGGCTTTGTTATTTTATTAGGGGGCTTAGATTAGGTGTAATTAGTTTAAAATTCTTGTAATTTTTTTTATTTTTTGTAATTTAGTGTTTGTTTTTTTTGTACTTTAGTTTAGTTTATTTCATTGTATTTAATTGTAGGTACTTGTAGTTAATTTATTTAATGATAGTGTAGTGTTAGGTTTAATTGTAACTAAGGTTAGGATTTATTTTACAGGTAATTTTGTAATTATTTTAACTAAGTAGCTATTAAACAGTAAATATCTATTTAATAGCTATTGTACCTAGTTAAAATAAATACAAAGTTGCCTGTAAAATAAATATAAATGCTAAAATAGCTACAATGTAACTATTAGTTATTTGGAGCTATATTAGGGTTTATTTTACAGGTAAGGTTTTAGTTTTATATAGGATTCATTTATTTAGTTAATTTAATGACAGTGTAGTGTTAGGTGTAATTGTAACTTAGGTTAGGATTTATTTTACAGGTAAATTTGTATTTATTTTAGCTAGGTAGTTATTAAATAGTTCTTAACTATTTATTAGCTATTGTACCTAGTTAAAATAAATACAAAGTTGCCTGTAAAATAAATATAAATCCTAAAATAGCTACAATGTAACTATTAGTTATATTGTAGCTATATTAATAGCTAGTAGGGGGCTTAGATTAGGTGTAATTAGTTTAAAATTATTGTAATATTTTATTATTTTTGGTAATTTAGTGTTTGTTTGTTTTTTTGTACTTTTCTGATGGATGGAAGACCTCTTCTTGCCCCGCTTGGATGAAGACTTCTGCCGGTCTGGATGTCCTCCTCTGCCCCATCGGATGAAGACTTCGGCCCGGCTTGGTGAACACGATTCAAGGTAGGGAGATCTTCAGGGGGGTAGTGTTAGGTTTATTTAAGGGGGGTTTGGGTTAGAGTAGGGGTATGTGGGTGTTGGGTTGTAATGTGGGGGGGGGGGGGTATTGTGTTTTTTTTTACAGGCAAAAGAGCTGTTTTCTTTGGGGCATGCCCCCGCAAAAGGCCCTTTGAAGGGCTGGTAAGGTAATAGAGCTGTTAACTTTTGTAATTTAGTATAGGGTAGGGCATTTTTTTATTTTGGGGGGCTTTGTTATTTTATTAGGGGGCTTAGATTAGGTGTAATTAGTTTAAAATTCTTGTAATATTTTTTTATTTTTTGTAATTTAGTGGGGGGGGGGTTTGTACTTTAGTTTAGTTTATTTAATTGTATTTAATTGTAGGTACTTGTAGTTAATTTATTTAATGATAGTGTAGTGTTAGGTTTAATTGTAACTTAGATTAGGATTTATTTTACAGGTAATTTTGTAATTATTTTAACTAGGTAGCTATTAAATAGTCAATATCTATTTAATAGCTATTGAACCTAGTTAAAATAAATACAAAGTTGCCTGTACAATAAATATAAATGCTAAAATAGCTACAATGTAACTATTAGTTATATTGCAGCTATATTAGGGTTTATTTTACAGGTAAGTCTTTAGTTTTATATAGGATTCATTTATTTAGTTAATTTAATGATAGTGTAGTGTTAGGTGTAATTGTAACTTAGGTTATGATTTATTTTACAGGTAAATTTGTATTTATTTTAGCTAGGTAGTTATTAAATAGTTATTAACTATTTAATAACTATTGTACCTAGTTAAAATAAATACAAAGTTGCCTGTAAAATAAATATAAATCCTAAAATAGCTACAATGTAACTATTAGTTATATTGTAGCTATATTAAAAGCTAGTAGGGGGCTTAGATTAGGTGTAATTAGTTTAAAATTATTGTAATATTTTATTATTTTTGGTAATTTAGTGTTTGTTTGTTTTTTTGTACTTTTCTGATGGATGGAAGACCTCTTCTTGCCCCGCTTGGATGAAGACTTCTGCCGGTCTGGATGTCCTCCTCTGCCCCATCGGATGAAGACTTCGGCCCGGCTTGGTGAACACGATTCAAGGTAGGGAGATCTTCAGGGGGGTAGTGTTAGGTTTATTTAAGGGGGGTTTGGGTTAGAGTAGGGGTATGTGGGTGTTGGGTTGTAATGTGGGGGGGGTATTGTGTTTTTTTTTACAGGCAAAAGAGCTGTTTTCTTTGGGGCATGCCCCCGCAAAAGGCCCTTTGAAGGGCTGGTAAGGTAATAGAGCTGTTAACTTTTGTAATTTAGTATAGGGTAGGGCATTTTTTTATTTTGGGGGGCTTTGTTATTTTATTAGGGGGCTTAGATTAGGTGTAATTAGTTTAAAATTCTTGTAATATTTTTTTATTTTTTGTAATTTAGTGGGGGGGGGTTGTACTTTAGTTTAGTTTATTTAATTGTATTTAATTGTAGGTACTTGTAGTTAATTTATTTAATGATAGTGTAGTGTTAGGTTTAATTGTAACTTAGATTAGGATTTATTTTACAGGTAATTTTGTAATTATTTTAACTAGGTAGCTATTAAATAGTCAATATCTATTTAATAGCTATTGAACCTAGTTAAAATAAATACAAAGTTGCCTGTACAATAAATATAAATGCTAAAATAGCTACAATGTAACTATTAGTTATATTGCAGCTATATTAGGGTTTATTTTACAGGTAAGTCTTTAGTTTTATATAGGATTCATTTATTTAGTTAATTTAATGATAGTGTAGTGTTAGGTGTAATTGTAACTTAGGTTATGATTTATTTTACAGGTAAATTTGTATTTATTTTAGCTAGGTAGTTATTAAATAGTTATTAACTATTTAATAACTATTGTACCTAGTTAAAATAAATACAAAGTTGCCTGTAAAATAAATATAAATCCTAAAATAGCTACAATGTAACTATTAGTTATATTGTAGCTATATTAATAGCTAGTAGGGGGCTTAGATTAGGTGTAATTAGTTTAAAATTATTGTAATATTTTATTATTTTTGGTAATTTAGTGTTTGTTTGTATTTTGGTACTTGTATGATGGATGGAAGACCTCTTCTTGCCCCGCTTGGATGAAGACTTCTGCCGGTCTGGATGTCCTCTTCTGCCCCATCGGATGAAGACTTCGGCCCGGCTGGGTGAACACGACTCAAGGTAGGGAGATCTTCAGGGGGGTAGTGTTAGGTTTATTTAAGGGGGTTTGGGTTAAAGTAGGGGTATGTGGGTGGTGGGTTGTAATGTGGGGGGGGGGATTGTGGTTTTTTTTACAGGCAAAAGAGCTGTTTTCTTTGGGGCATGCCCCGCAAAGGGCCCTGTTCAGGGCTGGTAAGGTAATAGAGCTGTTAACTTTTGTAATTTAGTATAGGGTAGGGCATTTTTTTTTATTTTGGGGGGCTTTGTTATTTTATTAGGGGGCTTAGATTAGGTGTAATTAGTTTAAAATTCTTGTAATATTTTTTTATTTTTTGTAATTTAGTGGGGTTTTTTTGTACTTTAGTTTATTTAATTGTAGATAATTGTAGGTACTTGTAGTTAATTTATTTAATGATAGTGTAGTGTTAGGTTTAATTGTAACTTAGGTTAGGATTTATTTTACAGGTAATTTTGTAATTATTTTAACTAGGTAGCTATTAATTAGTCAATAACTATTTAATAGCTATTGTACCTAGTTAAAATAAATACAAAGTTGCCTGTAAAATAAATATAAATGCTAAAATAGCTACAATGTAACTATTAGTTATATTGCAGCTATATTAGGGTTTATTTTACAGGTAAGTATTTAGTTTTAAATATGATTCATTTATTTAATTAATTTAATGATAGTGTAGTGTTAGGTGTAATTGTAACTTAGGTTAGGATTTATTTTACAGGTAAATTTGTATTTATTTTAGCTAGGTAGTTATTAAATAGTTATTAACTATTTAATAACTATTGTACCTACTTAAAATAAATACAAAGTTGCCTGTAAAATAAAAATAAATCCTAAAATAGCTACAATATAACTATTAGTTATATTGCAGCTATCTTAGGGTTTATTTTACAGGTAAGTCTTTAGTTTTAAATAGGATTCATTTAATTAACTATAGTAAACTTATTTCGTTTTATTTAAATTATATTTAAGTTAGGGGGTGTTAGTGTCAGGGTTAGACTTAGGTTTAGGGGTTAATAACCTTATTATAGTAGCGGCGACATTGGGGGCGGGAGATTAGGGGTTAATAATTGTAGGTAGGTGGCGGCGATGTTAGGGAGGGCAGATTAGGGGTTAATAAAATGTATTATAGTGTTTGCGAGGCGGGAGTGCGGCGGTTTAGGGGTTAATACATTTATTATAGTGGCGGCAATTTGCGGTCGGCAGATTAGGGGTTAATACTTGTAGTTAGATTGCGGCGACGTTGGGGGAGGGCAGATTAGGGGTTAATAACTATAATGTAGGGGTCGGCAGTGTTAGGGACAGCAGATTAGGGGTTAATAGCTATAATGTAGGCGGCGGCGATATGGGGTCGGCAGATTAGGGGTTAATACTTGTAGTTAGATTGCGGCGACGTTGGGGGGGGCAGATTAGGGGTTAATAACTATAATGTAGGGGTCGGCGGTGTTAGGGACACCAGATTAGGAGTTAATAGCTATAATGTAGGCGGCGGCGATATCGGGTCGGCAGATTAGGGGTTAATACTTGTAGTTAGATTGCGGCGACGTTGGGGGGGCAGATTAGGGGTTAATAGCTATAATGTAGGGGTCGGCGGTGTTAGGGACAGCAGATTAGGGGTTAATAGTTATAATGTAGGCCGCGGCGATATCGGGTCGGCAGATTAGGGGTTAATACTTGTAGTTAGATTGCAGCGACGTTGGGGGGGGCAGATTAGGGGTTAATAACTATAATGTAGGGGTCGGCGGTGTTAGGGACAGCAGATTAGGGGTTAATAGCTATAATGTAGGCGGCGATATCGGGTCGGCAGATTAGGGGTTAATACTTGTAGTTAGATTGTGGCGACGTTGGGGGGGGCAGATTAGGGGTTAATAACTATAATGTAGGGGTCGGCGGTGCTAGGGACAGCAGATTAGGGGTTAATAGCTATAATGTAGGTTGTGGCGATATCCGATCGGCAGATTAGGGGTTAAATAATGTTATTATAGGGTTTGCAATGTGGGGGGGGGCCTCGGTTTAGTGGTTCATAGGTAGTTTATGGGTGTTAGTGACTTAGTGTACTAAAACATACCGAATTTCGGAACCGAATAGAACAGAATTCAGCCGAATCCGAATAAATCCAAAACGAATTTTTTCGGATCCGAATAAATCCGAAACAAATTTATTCAAATTTTGCCGAATCCGATTCGATCCGAAACGAAATTTGAAAAGTCCGAATCGATCCAAACCGAAAACGAACCGAATTTTTTAGCCGTGCACATGTCTATCTATTACTTTAAGAAGATGGTGACAATTTTCTAGATATCGTAAATCAGTATTAGTACTCTTTTTGTAAAGTGCCATTAACTAACCTCATTTTACTATACTCATTCTGTAAAGTGCAATTAACTCTTTTCATTGTGCCATACTCATTTTATAATGTCCAATAAACTCGCTCATTGTCCAATAAACTCGCCTCATTGTACCATACTAAATCTGTAATGTGCAATAAACTCTCCTCATTTTGCCATACTCATTCTGTAGTGTGCACTAAACTCTCCTCATTTTGCCATACTAATTCTGTAATGTGTAATAAACTCTCCTCATTTTGCCATACTCATTCTGTAGTGTGCAATAAACTCTCCTCATTGTGCCACACTCATTCTGTAATGTGCAATAAACTCTCCTCATTTTGTCATAATAATTCTGTAATGTGCAATAAACTCTCCTCATTTTTTCATACTCATTCTATAATGTGCCATAAACTCTCCTCATTGTGCCATACTCGTTCTGTTATGTGAAATAAACTCTCCTCATTGTACCATACTCATTCTGTAATGTGTCATAAACTCTCCTCATTGTGCCATACTCATTCTGTAGTGTGCAAAAAACTCTCCTCATTGTACCATACTCATTCTGTAATGTGTCATAAACTCTCCTCATTGTGCCATACTCATTCTGTAGTGTGCAAAAAACTCTTCTCATTGTGCCTTGCTCATTCTATTATGTTCTATAAACTCTCCTCATTGTGCCATACTCATTCTGTAAAGTACAAAAAAACTCTCCTCATTGTGCCATACTCATTCTGTAATGTACAAAAAAATCTCCTCATGGTGCCTTGCTCATTATCTAATGTGCAATAAACTCTCCTCATTGTGCCATACTCATTGTGTAATGTGTCATAAACTCTCCTCATTCTGCCATACTCATTATGTAATGTGAAATAAACTTTCCTCATTGTGCCATACTCATCGTGTAATGTGTCATAAACTCTCCTCATTCTGCCATACTCATTCTGTAATGTGCAATAATCTTTCCTCATTGTGCAATATTTATTCTGTAATGTGCAGTAATCTCTCCCCATTGTGTCATACTCATACTGTAATGTGCAATTAAATCTCCTCTTTATACCATACTCATTCTGTAATGTGCAATAAACTTTCCTCATTGCGCCATACTCATTCTGTAATGTGGAATAAACTCTCCTCATTGTGTCATACTCATTTTATACTGTCCAATAAACTCTCCTCATTGTGCCATACTCATTCTGTAATGTGCAATAAACTCTCCTCATTCTGCCATACTCATTCTTTAATGTACAATAAACTTTCCTCATTGTGCCATACTCATTCTGTAATGTGCAATAATCTTTCCTCATTGTGCAATATTCATTCTGTAATGTGCAATAAACTTTCCTCATTGTGTCACTCATTTTGTAATTTGTCATAAACTCTTCTCATTGTGCCATGCTTATTCTGTAATGTGCAATACATTCTCCACATTGTACCATACTTATTCTTTATTGTGCAATAAACTCTCCTCATTGTGACATATTCATTATGTAATGTGCCATAAATTCTCCTGATTGTGCCATACTCATTATGTAATGTGCAATAAACTCTCCTCATTGTGCCATACTCATTATGTAATGTGCAATAAACTCTCCTCATTGTGCCATATTAATTCTGTAATGTGCAATAAACTGTCCTCATTGTGCCATACTCATTCTATAGTGTGCAAAAAACTCTCCTCATTGTGCCTTGCTCATTCTATTATGTTCTATAAACTCTCCTCATTGTGCCATACTCATTCTGTAATGTACAAAAAAACTCTCCTCATTGTGCCATACTAATTCTGTAATGTACAAAAAAATCTCCTCATGGTGCCTTGCTCATTCTCTAATGTGCAATAAACTCTCCTCATTGTGCCATACTCATTGTGTAATGTGTCATAGACTCTCCTCATTGTGCCATACTAATTCTGTAATGTGCAAATAACTCTTCATTCTACCATACTAATTCTGAAATGTGCAATTAACTCTCCTCATTCTACCATACTCATTCTGTTATGTGCAATAAACTCACCTCCTTGTGCCATACTCATTGTCTAATGTGCTATAAACTGTCCTCATTGTGTCATACTCATTCTGTAATGTGCAATAAACTCTCCCCATTGTGTCACTCATTTTCTAATTTGTCATAAACTCTCCTCATTGTGCCATACTCATTCTGTAATGTGCAATAAATTCTCCACATTGTACCATACTTATTCTTTAATGTCCAATAAACTCTCCTCATTGTGCCATACTCATTCTGTAATGTGCAATAAACTCTCCTTATGTGCCACACTCATTCTCTATTGTGCCATAAACTCTCCTATTTATGTCATACTCATTCTTTAATATGCCATAAACTCTCCTCATTGTGACATACTTATTCTGTAATGTTCCATCAACAAATTAACTCTATAATGTGACATAAACTCTCCTCATTGTGCCATACTCATTCTGGAATGTGCAATAAACTCTCTTCATTGTGGCATACTCATTATGTAATGTGCTATAAATTCTCCTGATTGTACCATACTTCTTCTGTAATGTGCAATAAACTTTCCTCATTGTGCCATACTCATTCTGTAATGTGCAATAAACTTTCCTCATTGTGCAATATTTATTCAGTATGTGCAATAAACTCTCCCTATTGTGTCATACTCATACTGTAATGTGCAATTAAATCTCCTCTTTCTACGATACTCATTTTGTAATGTGCAATAAACTCTCCTCATTGTGTCATAATCATTGTCAAATGTGCAATAAACTCTCCACATTGTGTCATACTCATGTAATGTGTAATACACTCTCCTCATTGTGCCATACTCATTCTGTAATGTGCAATACATTTTCCTCATTGTGTCACTCATTTTGTAATTTGTCATAAACTCTTCTCATTGTGCCATACTCATTCTGTAATGTTTTATAAACTCTCCTCATTGTGCCATACTCATTCTGTAATGTGCAATACATTCTCCACATTGTACCATACTTATTCTTTTTTGTGCAATAAACTCTCCTCATTGTGACATACTCATTATGTAATTTGCCATAAATTCTCCTGATTGTGCCATACTCCTTCTGTAATGTGCAATAAACTCTCCTCATTGTGCCATATTCATTCTGTAATGTGCAATAAACTGTCCTCATTGTGCCATACTCAATCTGTAATGTGCAATAAACTCTCCTCATTGTGTTACTCATGTTGTAATTTGTCATAATCTCTCCTCATTGTGAAATACTCATTCAGTAATGTGCAAAAAACTTTCCTCGTTGTGCGATACTCATTCTATAATGTGCAAAAAACTCTCTTCATTGTGCCATACTCATTCCATAATGTGCAATAAACTCTCCTCATTGTGCTATACTCATTCTGTAATGTGTAATAAACTCTCCTCATTGTGCCATACTCATTCTGTAATGTGTCATAAACTCTCCTTATTGTGCCATACTCATTCTGTAATGTGCAAAAAACTCTCCTTGTTGTGCCATACTCACTCTGTAATGTGCAATAAACTCTCCTCATTGTGCAATACTCATTCTGTTATGTGCAGTAATCTCTCCTCATTGTGCCATACTCATTCTGTAATGTGCAATAAACTCTCCTCATTTTATCATACTCAATCTATAATGTGCCATAAACTTTCCTCTTGTGCCATACTCATTCTGTAATGTGAAATAAACTCTCCTCATTGTGCCATACTCATTCTGTAATGTACAAAAAAATCTCCTCATGGTGCCTTGCTCATTATCTAATGTGCAATAAACTCTCCTCATTGTGCCATACTCATTGTGTAATGTGTCATAAACTCTCCTCATTCTGCCATACTCATTATGTAATGTGAAATAAACTTTCCTCATTGTGCCATACTCATCGTGTAATGTGTCATAAACTCTCCTCATTCTGCCATACTCATTCTGTAATGTGCAATAATCTTTCCTCATTGTGCAATATTTATTCTGTAATGTGCAGTAATCTCTCCCCATTGTGTCATACTCATACTGTAATGTGCAATTAAATCTCCTCTTTATACCATACTCATTCTGTAATGTGCAATAAACTTTCCTCATTGCGCCATACTCATTCTGTAATGTGGAATAAACTCTCCTCATTGTGCCATACTCATTCTGTAATGTGCAATAAACTTTCCTCATTGTGCCACTCATTTTGTAATTTGTCATAAACTCTTCTCATTGTGCCATGCTTATTCTTTATTGTGCAATAAACTCTCCTCATTGTGACATATTCATTATGTAATGTGCCACAAATTCTCCTGATTGTGCCATACTCCTTCTGTAATATGCAATAAACTCTCCTCATTGTGTCACTCATGTTGTAATTTGTCATAATCTCTCCTCATTGTGAAATACTCATTCTGTAATTTTCAATAAACTCTCCTCATTTTGTCATACTCATTCAGTAATGTGCAAAAAACTCTCCTCGTTGTGCTATACTCATTCTGTAATGTGTAATAAACTCTCCTCATTGTGCCATACTCATTCTGTAATGTGCAAAAAACTCTCCTTGTTGTGCTATACTCACTCTCTAATGTGCAATAAACTCTCCTTATTGTGCAATACTCATTCTGTTATGTGCAATAATCTCTCCTCATTGTGCCATACTCATTCTGTAATGTGCAACAAACTCTCCTCATTTTGTCATAATAATTCTGTAATGTGCAATAAACTCTCCTCATTTTGTCATACTCATTCTATAATGTGCCATAAACTCTCCTCATTGTGCCATACTCATTCTGTAATGGGCAATAAACTCTACTAATTTTGAAATAATAATTCTGTAATGTACAATAAACTCTCCTCATTTTTGCATACCCATTCTATAATGTGCCATAAACTCTCCTCATTGTGCCATACTCGTTCTGTTATGTGCAATAAACTCTCCCCATTGTACCATACTCATTCTGTAATGTGTCATAAACTCTCCTCATTGTGACATACTTATTCTGTAGTGTGCAAAAAACCTCTCCTCATTGTGCCTTGCTCATTCTATTATGTTCTATAAACTCTCCTCATTGTGCCATACTCATTCTGTAATGTACAAAAAAACTCTCCTCAGTGTGCAATACTCATTCTGTAATGTACAAAAAATTCTCCTCATGGTGCCTTGCTCATTCTCTAATGTGCAATAAACTCTACTCATTGTGCCATACTCGTTTTGTTATGTGCAATAAACTCTCCTCATTGTACCATACTCATTCTGTAATGTGTCATAAACTCTCCTCATTGTGCCATACTCATTCTGTGGTATGCAAAAAAACTCTCCTCATTGTGCCTTGCTCATTCTAGTATATTCAATAAACTCTCCTCATTGTGCCATACTCATTGTGTAATGTGTCATAGATTCTCCTCATTGTGCCATACTAATTCTGTAATGTGCAATTAACTCTCCTCATTCTACCATACTCATTCTGTTATGTGCAATAAACTCACCTCCTTGTGCCATACTCGTCTAATGTGCTATAAACTGTCCTCATTGTGTCATACTCATTCTGTATTGTGCAATAAACTCTCCCCATTGTGTCACTCATTTTGTAGTTTGTTATAAACTCTCCTCATTTTGCCATACTCAGTCTGTAATGTGCAATAAATTATCCACATTGTACCATACTTAGGCCTAGATTTGGAGTTTGGCGTTAGCCGTGAAAACCAGCGTTAGAGGCTCCTAACGCTGGTTTTAGGCTACCGCCGGTATTTGGAGTCAGTGATTAAAGGGTCTAACGCTCACTTTTCAGCCGCGACTTTTCCATACCGCAGATCCCCTTACGTCAATTGCGTATCCTATCTTTTCAATGGGATCTTCCTAACGCCGGTATTTAGAGTCGTTTCTGAAGTGAGCGTTAGAGCTCTAACGACAAAACTCCAGCCGCCGAAAAAAAGCAGGAGTTAAGAGCTTTCTGGGCTAACGCCGGTTCATTAAGCTCTTAACTACTGTACCCTAAAGTACACTAACACCCATAAACTACCTATGTACCCCTAAACCGAGGTCCCCCCACATCGCCGCCACTCGATTCAATTTTTTTAACCCCTAATCTGCCGACCGCCACCTACGTTATACTTATGTACCCCTAATCTGCTGCCCCTAACACCGCCGACCCCTATATTATATTTATTAACCCCTAACCTGCCCCCCACAACGTCGCCGACACCTGCCTACACTTATTAACCCCTAATCTGCCGAGCGGACCTGAGCGCTACTATAATAAAGTTATTAACCCCTAATCCGCCTCACTAACCCTATCATAAATAGTATTAACCCCTAATCTGCCCTCCCTAACATCGCCGACACCTAACTTCAATTATTAACCCCTAATCTGATGACCGGAGCTCACCGCTATTCTAATAAATGGATTAACCCCTAAAGCTAAGTCTAACCCTAACACTAACACCCCCCTAAATTAAATATAATTTTAATCTAACGAAATTAATTAACTCTTATTAAATAAATTATTCCTATTTAAAGCTAAATACTTACCTGTAAAATAAACCCTAATATAGCTACAATATAAATTATAATTACATTGTAGCTATTTTAGGATTAATATTTATTTTACAGGCAACTTGGTAATTATTTTAACTAGGTACAATAGCTATTAAATAGTTAAGAACTATTTAATAGTTACCTAGTTAAAATAATAACAAAATTACCTGTAAAATAAGTCCTAACCTAAGTTATAATTAAACCTAACACTACCCTATCAATAAATTAATTAAATAAAATACCTACAATTACCTACAATAAAACCTAACACTACACTATCAATAAATAAATTAAATACAATTTCTACAAATAACTACAATTACATAAACTAACTAAAGTACAAAAAAAAAAAAGAACTAATTTACAAAAAATAAAAAAATATTTACAAACATAAGAAAAATATTACAACAATTTTAAACTAATTACACCTACTCTAAGCCCCCTAATAAAATAACAAAGACCCCCAAAATAAAAAAATGCCCTACCCTATTCTAAATTAATAAATTTAAAAGCTCTTTTACCTTACCAGCCCTGAACAGGGCCCTTTGCGGGGCATGCCCCAAGAAAATCAGCTCTTTTGCCTGTAAAAAAAAACATACAATACCCCCCCCCAACATTACAACCCACCACCCACATACCCCTAATCTAACCCAAACCCCCCTTAAATAAACCTAACACTAAGCCCCTGAAGATCTTCCTACCTTGTCTTCACCTCACCGGGTATCAGCGATCGGTCCTGGCTCCGATATCTTCATCCAACCCAAGCGGGGGCTAGACATCCACTGAAGAAGTCCAGAAGAGGGTCCAAAGTCTTCCTCCTATCCGGCAAGAAGAGGACATCCGGACCGGCAAACATCTTCATCCAAGCGGCATCTTTGATCTTCTTCCATCTGGTGCGGAGCGGGTCCATGTTGAAGCAGCCGACGCAGATCCATCCTCTTCTTCCGGCGTCTCCCGACGAATGACGGTTCCTTTAAGGGACGTCATCCAAGATGGCGTCCCTCGAATTCCGATTGGCTGATAGGATTCTATCAGCCAATCGGAATTAAGGTAGGAATATTCTGATTGGCTGATGGAATCAGCCAATCAGAATCAAGTTCAATCCGATTGGCTGATGGAATCAGCCAATCAGATTGAGCTCGCATTCTATTGGCTGATCGGAACAGCCAATAGAATGCGAGCTCAATCTGATTGGCTGATTGGATCAGCCAATCGGTTTGAACTTGATTCTGATTGGCTGATTCCATCAGCCAATCAGAATATTCCTACCTTAATTCCGATTGGCTGATAGAATCCTATCAGCCAATCGGAATTCGAGGGACGCCATCTTGGATGACGTCCCTTAAAGGAACCGTCATTCGTCGGGAGACACCGGAAGAAGAGGATGGATCCGTGTCGGCTGCTTCAACATGGACCCGCTCCGCACCAGATGGAAGAAGATCGAAGATGCCGCTTGGATGAAGATGTTTGCCGGTCCGGATGTCCTCTTCTTGCCGGATAGGAGGAAGACTTTGGACCCTCTTCTGGACTTCTTCAGTGGATGTCTAGCCCCCGCTTGGGTTGGATGAAGATATCGGAGCCAGGACCTATCGGTGATACCCGGTGAGGTGAAGACAAGGTAGGAAGATCTTCAGGGGCTTAGTGTTAGGTTTATTTAAGGGGGGTTTGGGTTAGATTAGGGGTATGTGGGTGGTGGGTTGTAATGTTGGGGGGGGTATTGTATGTTTTTTTTTACAGGCAAAAGAGCTGATTTTCTTGGGGCATGCCCCGCAAAGGGCCCTGTTCAGGGCTGGTAAGGTAAAAGAGCTTTTAAATGTATTAATTTAGAATAGGGTAGGGCATTTTTTTATTTTGGGGGTCTTTGTTATTTTATTAGGGGGCTTAGAGTAGGTGTAATTAGTTTAAAATTGTTGTAATATTTTTCTTATGTTTGTAAATATTTTTTTATTTTTTGTAACTTAGTTCTTTTTTTTTTTGTACTTTAGTTAGTTTATGTAATTGTAGTTATTTGTAGAAATTGTATTTAATTTATTTATTGATAGTGTAGTGTTAGGTTTTATTGTAGGTAATTGTAGGTATTTTATTTAATTAATTTATTGATAGGGTAGTGTTAGGTTTAATTATAACTTAGGTTAGGACTTATTTTACAGGTAATTTTGTTATTATTTTAACTAGGTAACTATTAAATAGTTCTTAACTATTTAATAGCTATTGTACCTAGTTAAAATAATTACCAAGTTGCCTGTAAAATAAATATTAATCCTAAAATAGCTACAATGTAATTATAATTTATATTGTAGCTATATTAGGGTTTATTTTACAGGTAAGTATTTAGCTTTAAATAGGAATAATTTATTTAATAAGAGTTAATTAATTTCGTTAGATTAAAATTATATTTAACTTAGGGGGGTGTTAGTGTTAGGGTTAGACTTAGCTTTAGGGGTTAATCCATTTATTATAGTAGCGGTGAGCTCCGGTCGTCAGATTAGGGGTTAATAATTGAAGTTAGGTGTCGGCGATGTTAGGGAGGGCAGATTAGGGGTTAATACTATTTATGATAGGGTTAGTGAGGCGGATTAGGGGTTAATAACTTTATTATAGTAGCGCTCAGGTCCGCTCGGCAGATTAGGGGTTAATAAGTGTAGGCAGGTGTCGGCGACGTTGAGGGGGGCAGATTAGGGGTTAATAAATATAATATAGGGGTCGGCGGTGTTAGGGGCAGCAGATTAGGGGTACATAAGGATAACGTAGGTGGCGGCGCTTTGCGGGGGGCAGGTTAGAGGTTAATAAATATAATATAGGGGTCGGCAGTGTTAGGGGCAGCAGATTAGGGGTACATAGGTATAATGTAGGTAGCGGCGGTTTACGGAGCGGAAGATTAGGGGTTAATAATATAATGCAGGGGTCAGCGATAGCGGGGGCGGCAGATTAGGGGTTAATAAGTGTAAGGGTAGGGGTGTTTAGACTCGGGGTACATGTTAGAATTTTAGGTGCAGACGTAGGAAGTGTTTCCCCATAGGAAACAATGGGGCTGCGTTAGGAGCTGAACGCTGCTTTTTTGCAGGTGTTAGGTTTTTTTTCAGCTCAAACAGCCCCATTGTTTCCTATGGGAGAATCGTGCACAAGCACGTTTTTGAGGCTGGCCGCGTCCGTAAGCAACTCTGGTATCGAGAGTTGCATTTGCGGTAAAAATGCTCTACGCTCCTTTTTTGGAGCCTAACGCAGCATTTTTTTGAACTCTCGATACCAGAGTTAATTTTATGGTGCGGCCAGAAAAAAGCCCGCGTAGCGTTAACAGCCCATCTACCGCCAAACTCCAAATCTAGGCCTTAATCTTTAATGTCCAATAAACTCTCCTCATTGTGTCATACTCATTCTGTAGTGTGCAATAAACTCTCCTCACTCTACCATACTTATTCTTTAAAATGCAATAAACTCTCCTCATTGTGCCACACTCATTGTCTATTGTGCCATAAACTCTCTTAATTATGTCCTACTCATCCTGTAATATGCCATAAACCCTCCTCATTGTGACATACTTATCCTGTAATGTTCCATCAACAAATTAACTCTGTAATGTGACATAAACTGTCCTCATTGTGCCATACTCATTCTGGAATGTGCAATAAACTCTCCTCTTTGTGACATACTCATTATGTAATGTGCTATAAATTCTCCTGATTGTGTCATACTCCTTCTGTAATGTGCAATAAACTCTCCTCATTGTGCCATACTCATTGTGTAATGTGTCATAAACTCTCCTCATTCTGCCATACTCATTCTGTAATGTGCAATAAACTCTCCCCATTGTGTCATACTCATACTGTAATCTGCAATTAACTCTCCTATTTCTACCATATTCATTCTGTAATGTGCAATAAACTCTCCTCATTGTGCCATACTCATTTTGTTATGTGCAAATAACTCATCTCCTTGTGCCATACGCATTGTCAAATGTGCACAAAACTCTCCACATTGGCCTCTAGTTATTAAGGTCTGTCGGACCTGATCCAACAGTGCCCGATCAGGTCTGACAGACCTCGCTGAATACAGCGAGCAATACGCTTGCCGTATTCAGCATTGCACCAGCAGCTCACAAGAGCTGCTGGTGCAATGCCGCCCCCTGCAGACTTGCGGCCAATGGGACGCCAGCAGGGAGGTGTCCATCAACCCGATCGTACTCGATCGGGTTGATTTCCGGCGATGTCTGTCCGCCTGCTCAGAGCAGGCGGACGGGTTATGGAGCAGCAGTCTTTTTGACCGCTGCTTTATAACTGCTGTTTCTGGCGAGCCTGCAGGCTCACCAGAAACACGGGGCATCAAGCTCCATTCAGAGCTTGATACATATGCCCTATTGTGTCATACTCATTGTGTACTGTGCAATAAACTTTCCTCATTGTGTCACTCATTTTGTAATTTGTCATAAACTCTTCTCATTGTGCCATACTCATTCTGTAATGTGCAATAAATTCTCCACATTGTACCATACTTATTCTTTATTGTGCAATAAACTCTCCTCATTGTGACATATTCATTATGTAATGTGCCATAAATTCTCCTGATTGTGCCATACTCCTTCTGTAATGTGCAATAAACTGTCCTCATTGTGTCACTCATTTTGTAATTTGTCATAATCTCTCCTCGTGAAATACTCATTCTGTAATTTTCAATAAACTCTCCTCATTTTGTCATTCTCATTAGTAATGTGAAAAAAAACTCCTCCTTGTTGTGCCATACTCATTCCATAATGTGCAATAAACTCTCCTCATTGTGCTATACTCACTCTGTAATGTGTAATAAACTCTCCTTATTGTGCCATACTCATTCTGTAATGGTCAAAAAAACTCTCCTCATTGTGCAATACTCATTCTGTTATGTGCAATAATCTCTTCTCATTGTGCCATACTCATTCGGTAGTGTGCAATAAACTCTCCTCACTCTACTATACTTCTTCTTTAATGTGCAATAAACTCTTCTCATTGTGCCACACTCAGTCTCTAATGTGCCATAAACTCTCCCCTTAATTATGTCGTACTCATCCTGTAATATGCCATAAACTCTCATCATTGTGACATACTTATTCTGCAATGTTCCATTAACAAATTCACTCTGTAATGTGTCATAAACTCTCTTCATTGTGCCATACTAATTCTGTAATGTGCACTTAACTCTCCTCATTCTACTATACTTATTCTGTTATGTGCAATAAACTCACCTCCTTGTGCCATACTCATTGTCAAATGTGCTATAAACTGTTCTCATTGTGCAATACTCAGTATGTCATGTGCAATAAACTCTCCACATTGTGTCATACTCATTGTGTAATGTGCAATAAACTCTCCTCATTGTGCAATACTCATTCTGTAATGTACAATAAACTCTCCCCATTGTGTCACTCATTTTGTAATTTGTCATAAACTCTCTTCATTGTGCCATACTCATTCTGTAATGTGCAATAAATTCTCCACATTATACCATACTTATTCTTTAATGTGCAATAAACTCTCCTCATTGTGACATACTCATTATGTAATGTGCCATAAGTTCTCCTGATTGTGTGTCATACTCCTTCTGTAATGTGCAATAAACTGTCCTCATTGTGCCATACTTATTCTGTAATGTGCAATAAACTCTCCTCATTGTGCCATACTTATTCTGTAATGTGCAATAAACTCTCCTCATTGTGTCACTCATTTTGTAATTTGTCATAATCTCTCCTCATTGTGAAATACTCATTCTGTAATTTTCAAAAAACTCTCCACATTTTGTCATTCTCATTCAGTAATGTGCAAAAAACTCTCCTCGTTGTGCCATACTCATTCCATAATGTGCAATAAACTCTCCTCGTTGTGCTATACTCACTCTGTAATGTGTAATAAACTCTCCTTATTGTGCAATACTCATTCTGTAATGTGCAAAAAACTCTACTCATTGTGTAATACTCATTCTGTTATGTGCAATAATCTCTTCTCATTGTGCCATACTCATTCGGTAGTGTGCAATAAACTCTCCTCACTCTACTTGTGACGTGCTGTCATAGGAGGCAGGTGAGGTGTAATTACACCTTATTTAATTAATAATAAAAATAAAAAACATTTTTTTAAAAAATTATCATTTTTTTGGGGGGGGATATTTTCGGGTGACCCCCCTACCCCCCACCCCCTTTGATTAAATATGTGTGTGTCACTATGACTGCGCACATGCGCTGCATATATATATTGATTTAATGTCCTAATCAAATACATACACATTGCGCAAGTAGGCAGAGGCTGTGAGCCCTACCGTTGCGCAATGTGTATGTATTTGTTTGTATGGGCCGGCGGAGAGTGAGACTGCCACCCAGTGGCTGCTGGCAAAAGTCTCTGAATCCTCTTCGCGGCCCATACAGCTCCCAATGGAGGCTAGTCTATTCCAGCCTCGGGAGCCCTGCTGCCTGCCCCATCAGCCAATCAGCGCCGCGGTCCTGAGATGCGGCATGACATCAAGGTGGCCACGGCAGACGCATTGGGAGACTTAGATGCGGCGCACGGGCGCACGCTGTCACATGCTCACTGAGAAGAGCCTGTGAGAGGTTGAGAGCCGAGGTCTTGTGTGTCTCCCTCCAGCCCACCGTGAGTAGTCACAGCGTTTTAACTCACACTCTGAGGCTGAGCACATTGCAAAGGAGGACTTTCATCTGCGGTATACCGTCCAGGTACCATAATAAAAGGCAGTGGTCTAATGTGTAATACAGTTTGCAGTGCCAGAAAGCATAAAGTACATAGGTCTTTTTTAACTTGCAACTCTCTGTTGCTCAAAATGAAAAAAGGCCTAAATAGCATGTTTTAGTTGTGTATCATTATAAACTAATGACCTTCATAAGATTCTTCCTCAATGTTCACAGCTAGTTGCAAGTATTGTTGTGGAAGGAATCTGCCAAAAAAGGGTGTATATATATATATATATATATATATACACACACACACACACTGTATAATATATATATATATATATATATATATATATATATGACTCACTTCTCACTTGCACTTGCTTATGGGTAACCTATAGCTATTTTACAGATAGCAACTTAAACATACATCTTACTGTTCACAACTAGCCTATTGATAATACATTGCACTTGCTTTGCTCCCGACATTCATACACTATTTGCAATTTGCATGTAATTAACACTGATAATTTGCACATACACATTCACTATTAACACACACACTGCTCACATCTAACCATGCACCTACTTGCACACAACATTCACTTACTGCACACACTCACTAGTACTTATACACTTATACACCACTCACCCATAGCTTACGTGATCACTGCTCACAAGTAACTTGCAAACACTTCTCACTGCTTTTATACACTCTGCTCACACAGTACTCAAAGGGAACCTACACACAAAGACTTCCACACTTGTCATAGGTGATCTATTGCTAATCACTTACATACACGCTGCATGGGAATGATTTTGGACAAGGATGCATGTAAAAGAATCCAAAATCTTAGGAGTCAGAAGTAGAATTTTAGGAGACCTGGCTTCTGGGATATGCCAAGCCCTGCACAATTTACAGGTAATCTACTGCTAACAACCTGCACATATGCTGTTTATTACATTGTACACATCACACAAAACAATAGGCTTATACTATATTCCACACAGACATTGCTCCACTAATCACACAAATCTGCTCACCTTACTCTGCATACACTATGTTCTACACATGCACTACTCTGCCTAAATCACCTCCACACACACATGGGCTGCCTTGCATACAATCTGTGTTAATTTGCTCTGCAACTTGTCCACGTGTACAATGTTGTGCACACACAAAACACAGACATGAATTCCTCTACACCGTCACCAACCTGGTTTTGCACATGCATTGCCTTGTACACATAATCCTTTTAACATACAATGCTCTGCAGCATACACGTTGCACTAAGTACATATTGCTCTGTATACATAACATTATGTACACTTACACGTTAAAGTACATACACAATGCTTCAATTGCACAATGTTCTCCTCCACAGGTCTTATTTAATGGGTACACCCCACAGATAAAATGTTTATGTCAGTATTAGTGATTATTGCAATTTTTTCTACAAATTATATTTAATTTAAGTAAAATTAAACATTTAATTTGTTCTTTGGGTAGCCTAAGTAACATGTAGTGAATGTAGTCCAGCACTAGATTAGCACGGGTAGAGTATTTAGTTAAATTCTATAATTTGAATATATTGTATTTTGTGATTGTATAAATGTTTAATGTATGTACTGCAATGTTGTTATTATATATTTACTGTAGGTAATCCTAAGTATTTATCAACATTCAGTTAATGAAAAGATATAAACAGGTATATACAACTGATATATATAAACTTGTTGTCTAATGTGAGCTTCTTATCTATATATAAAAACTAATAAAACATTTGTATAATTAGACAGAAATTTAATAACTTGTTAAAAGCATACATAAAATAGAAAGGGACGTCTCCCTTATAACATCGATTTCATCAGAGAAAACAATTGAATAACTGTAGTATATATTTCCGCTATTTGATAATATTATGTAGTATATATTTCCGCTATTTGATAATCCCTAGGCATGAGCTGGGTGCAAATCTTGTACTCTACAAGAGGTACATAGACGATGTTATTTTTATATGGAAAGGGGAACTGTCAGAATTAGAAATGTTAATCAATGACATTGAACAATAATGATATGAATATTAACTTTACATATACTTTCAGTAAACAAAAAATTGTCTTTCTAGATATAGATATAGAAATGATTGATAACCAATTAAATACGTCTACCCACTTCAAAGAAGTAGACACTAATAATTTCATACACTACAAAAGCTGCCACCTAGAAAGGTGGAAAAATAACATACCCAAAGGTCAATATCTGCGTATTAAAAGGAATTGTTCAAAACAATTAGACTATGAAAGACAAATAACAATCTTAGAAAATAAATTTAAAGAAAGAGGGTATGAGGATAAAATAATACACCAAGCAAGGGAAGAGGTAGATAAAATAGACCGCAAAGATCTACTATCTTATAGAAATAAACAAAGTAGGGGCCATGGTGATACAAAGAATGAGGTAAATGTGTCATTTATTACGGATTACAACTGCAATAACAAATTAATAAACAAAATACTTAAAAAACACTGGCACATAGTACAGACGGATCCCATAATAGGGGATAAAGTAACACAATTTCCAAAAATCATATACAGAAGAGCAAAAAATTTAAAAAATAAACTAGCGCCAAGCGAATTGAAACCACTAAAAACAAGAAATCAAGATATAAGCTTAGAAGGAAATAAAATAAAAGGCTTATTTCCATGCTTTGGATGCCGATCCTGTAAATACAGTAGCAAACTAAAAGAAATAGAAGTGAATAACTTTAAATACAGAATTGATGAAACAATCAGATGTCGAGACAAAGGAATTATATACATAATTGAATGTTCATGTAAAAAGTACTATATAGGTGAAACGACAAGAACCCTCCGCGATAGAATTAGGGAACATCTGTCATGCATTGATAGAGGCACTCTTGACACACACCTCTATTCTCATTTTAGGGACATTCACAATAACAATCTCAAACATTTTAAATTCTGGGGTCTAGCGAAGATAAAACTTAATTGGAGAGGGGGAAATTTAGAAAATCAATTATTGAAGTTAGAAGCAAAAATGATCTACAATATGGACACACTATTTCTGACTGGCTTAAATTCAGAGCTAGATATTTCCCCTTTCTTATAATAATTTTACATCGTACTAATATATATAAATACCTCCATTGTATGCTAACACAGAAAGTGAGAGATACATAGCCTAATGGTTAAGATCTCTCTCTTACCCTAAAGGTCACAAGTTCAATTCCCACCACATTCCTTTGTTAGTTCAGGTAAATGTTACTAAACATCCCTTACTACCACTAAAAACAATCTATATAGATTTTAGTCTCTTATGAATATCATCACTTCTTCCTCTATGGTCTTCATTTATACAAACAAAACCATATTGTAAATATAAATGTATATAAACATATATGTGTGTGTATATACATATACTTTCACTAATACATGTATTTCACTATATACAATGTTGAGGTACATGTGGTTTAGTGGATAATACCCTCTGCTCAATTACCAAGAGGTTGTGAGTTCAATCACAAAAGGGAAAACTGAAAAGTTTAAAATTATTTTTTTTTTTTTTTAAATTACTAAGTCATAACTTTTTTATTTAAAAAAAATCTTTACTTATAATTTCTATTTGTTTTATATATTTAAAAATTAACATATGCTCAATATTCAAGCAACTATAAGCACATCAAAATCAATACAAATACATACATTATACATTATATAGATATTTTTAGAACTCTCTAAATAATGTTTATTGCATTCTTACAAGAACCTTTCTAGGATCTATTCATTCTCTTTCATTTATTACAACACAAAGAACAAAAACAAATGAAGGACAATAAGCTTCTTGTAGACACACACAACTATATAATTCCACCTTTATATTGAATTTCCATATATCTATACTTTCCACCTTTAATTAAATTACATAGAATAGCCAATCCAAACCAGTTAAGCCCTATATATAGACTCAGGTGACACAGACAAACATGTCTTGATAAAGCCTAAGGGCGAAACGCGTTGACCTTGACACTGTTGTCACTCTGCACTTTATGTTTTTATTTTGATTGCTGTTATAATTGCCAAGAAAGGAAAGACAACTACTACAAGACTTCCTTTGCTGATTACCTCCTGCAACATTGCAGCTGGACGTTGCTACAACCTGCATTTGTTTCTAATCAGCTCTACTTAGTTGCACAGAGAGATTGCCAAGTTTTACTTTGATCTCCAACGATACAGATCATTCTGTTAGTCACTACTAGTGACCGCAAAGATTTCCTCTAAGTCACCACTGTTAGTGACCGTAAAGACCACTTTTAAGTCACAATCTGTGACCGCAAAGATATAACCGCAAGTTAATACATGCAAGTCACAATTAGTGATGTCCCGAACTGTTTGCCCGCGAACGGTTCACAGAGAACATAGGTTGTTCGCGTTCGCGTTTGTGGGCAAACACATGGCGATGTTCGATCCGCCCCTATGTGTCATCATTGTGGAAACTTTGACCCTTTATGTCACAGCCGCCTGACACATTAGAGCCAATCAACATCAGACACTCCCTCACAGACACTCCCAGCTACTCGGAATCCGCCATTTTAGACTCATAACGACCTTGCTTTTTTAATGATAGGACGTGTTATGTTTTTGCTCCTGACATTCATAGGAAAAACATAGCTAGGCTAGTGTATTTACAGTCCAGAAGGACTCCACTCATCTCTGCTGCAAGCACAGCACCCCAAAAAGACTACACAAAGACTAGTGTAATCTAATAGTATTTTCTATCAGGCGTGTGTGTATCCGACATACATAGCCTACTGTTTTTAATAGCTGCCCTTCCAAGGCTATCAGCCACGACTCATATGTATGTGCTTAACCTTTTTCTTAAAATTTCCAAAAAAAGTCTTTAAATCATTATGCTAGTGTAATCTAATTGTATTTTCTATCAGGCCTGTGTCTAACTGTCTATCTGACTTACACAGCATACTGTTGTTATAATTGCTGCCCTACGTAGCAGCCAGCCAGTGCGACCACTCATAGAGTCATATGTGCATTGCACTTCTTAACATAATTTTAATATTAAAATCTAAAATTTAAAAATATTTTGCTAGTGTAATGTAACTTAATTTTCTATCAGTCCTGTGTTTTTGTCACTTACACAGCATACTGTGTTAAATTGCTGCCCTACCTACCATCCACGACTCATATCTGCCAGCCTGTCTGCCTGGCCCAAGTAGCCAATTAGTGGCACCAATCACAATTCTTGTAACAGTAATTAAAAAAAAAAAATCATAATTTTTTGGACTGCAAATATTCAGTCTCCTAGTGCCATTGAATTTCATTTACCTCCTGCCTGCCACTGCCAGCCTTTTGTGCCAGGCCGTCTAGCCAACTATTTACACCAATCATAATTGTTGTCACAGACAGTATAGTTATTAATTTAAATAAAAAATTTTTTTAGTGTTGATCTTAATCCTCAGTTTGCTCGTGCCTTTGAATTGCACTTTTCTACAGCCTTCCAAGCCTGTGTGCCAGGCCTACTTAAAAAATATTTACACCAATCATATTTGTTGTGACAGTATTCTAATAATTAATTTTGCCAGCAATCATATTTCTGTTAACAGTATTGCAAAACTTGTCAATCATCACTGTTTAGACTGTCAGTAATCAGTCTCCTAGTGTCCTTGAATTGCATCTCCCTCCTGCCTGCCATCCTTTTGTGCCAGGCCGTCTTGCCAACTATTTACACCAATCCAAATTTTTTGTCACAGTATAGTTACTAATTAAAATTAAAAAAATCTTTATTGTTGATGATCTTAATACTCAGTTTGCTTGTGCTTTTGAATTTCACTTTTCTACAGCCTTCCAAGCCTGTGTGCCAGGCCTACTTAAAAAATATTTACACCAATCATATTTGTTGTGACAGTATTCTAATCATTAAAAATTAAAATTTTTGGTAATAGTTGCTGTGATTTGAATCCTCAGTTTGCTGGTGCCATTAAATAGCACTTTCCTCCTGCCTTGCAGCCTGCTGTGAGCCAGGCCCACCTAGCCAATTGTTGTCAGCAATCATATTTCTTTTAACAGTATTGCAAAAATTGTCAATCATCACTGTTTAGACTGTCAGTAATCAGTCTCCTAGTTTCCTTGAATTGCATCTCCCTCCTGCCTGCCATCCTTTTGTGCCAGGCCGTCTTGCCAACTATTTACACCAATCCAAATTTTTTGTCACAGTATAGTTACTAATTACAATTAAAAAAATCTTTATTGTTGATGATCTTAATCCTCAGTTTGCTCGTGCCTTTGAATTGCACTTTTCTACAGCCTTCCAAGCCTGTGTGCCAGGCCTACTTAAAAAATATTTACACCAATTATATTTGTTGTGACAGTATTCTAATAATTAAAAATTAAAATTTTTGGTAATAGTTGCTGTGATTTGAATCGTCAGTTTGCTGGTGCCATTGAATAGCACTTTATTCCTGCCTTGCAGCCTGCTGTGAGCCAGGCCCACCTAGCCAATTGTTGTCAGCAATCATATTTCTGTTAACAGTATTGCAAAAATTGTCAATCATCACTGTTTAGACTGTCAGTAATCAGTCTCCTAGTGTCCTTGAATTGCATCTCCCTCCTGCCTGCCATCCTTTTGTGCCAGGCCGTCTTGCCAACTATTTACACCAATCCAAATATTTTGTCACAGTATAGTTACTAATTACAATTAAAAAAATCTTTATTGTTGATGATCTTAACCCTCAGTTTGCTCGTGCCTTTGAATTGCACTTTTCTACAGCCTTCCAAGCCTGTGTGCCAGGCCTACTTAAAAAATGTTTACACCAATCATATTTGTTGTGACAGTATTCTAATAATTAAAAATTAAAATTTTTGGTAATAGTTGCTGTGATTTGAATCGTCAGTTTGCTGGTGCCATTGAATAGCACTTTCCTCCTGCCTTGCAGCCTGCTGTGAGCCAGGCCCACCTAGCCAATTGTTGTCAGCAATCATATTTCTGTTAACATTATTGCAAAAATTGTCAATCATCACTGTTTAGACTGTCAGTAATCAGTCTCCTAGTGTCCTTGAATTGCATCTCCCTCCTGCCTGCCATCCTTTTGTGCCAGGCCATCTTGCCAACTATTTACACCAATCCAAATATTTTGTCACAGTATAGTTACTAATTACAATAAAAAAAATCTTTATTGTTGATGATCTTAACCCTCAGTTTGCTCGTGCCTTTGAATTGCACTTTTCTACAGCCTTCCAAGCCTGTGTGCCAGGCCTACTTAAAAAATATTTACACCAATCATATTTGTTGTGACAGTATTCTAATAATTAAAAATTAAAATTTTTGGTAATAGTTGCTGTGATTTGAATCGTCAGTTTGCTGGTGCCATTGAATAACACTTTCCTCCTGCCTTGTAGCCTGCTGTGAGCCAGGCCCACCTAGCCAATTGTTGTCAGCAATCATATTTCTTTTAACAGTATTGCAAAAATTGTCAATCATCACTGTTTTGACTGTCATTAATCAGTCTCCTAGTGTCCTTGAATTGCATCTCCCTCCTGCCTGCCATCCTTTTGTGCCAGGCCGTCTTGCCAACTATTTACACCAATCCTAATTGTTGTCACAGTATAGTTACTAATTAAAATAAAAAAAATCTTGATGGTTGATCTTAATCCTCATTTTGCTTGTGCCATTGAATTGCACTTTTCTACTGCCTGCCAGCCTGTGTGCCAGGCCCAACTATCCAATTAGTGCTAGCAATCATATTTCTTTTAACAGTATTGCAAAATTTGTCAATCAACACTGTTTTGACTGTCAATCTGCAGTCTACTAGTGCCCTTGAATTGCATTTTCCTCCTGCCTGCCTGCCTGTGTGCCAGTCCCAACTAGCCAATTAGTGCCACCACTCATATTTATTGTAACAGGATTGGAATTTTTGTTAATCATAACTGTTTTGACTGTGATTCTTCAGTCTCCTAGTGCCATTGAATTGCAGTTTCCTTTCTCCCAGCGTGTGTGCCAGACAGGCTCATTTGCCAAATAGTGCCAAACAATCATATTTGTTGCCACAGTACTAGTAATATTTAAAAAAATTAACAATTTGTGATTTTTAAAACATCTGTCTTTTTTGTTGTTGTCAGTCTCACAGCGTATACTGTGCCCACTTTCACAGTGCCACCACTCAATTGGTGTAATAGTATTGTTAGTGTCCATTTAAAAAAAAATGACAGGCAGAGGCAGGCCACCCCGCAGGTTTCGTGGTCGTGGTGATGTGATTCCTTTAGACCCTACAAATATGCACATTGTTCAGACGCCGGGTGCCAGGGGGGATGCAAAAACTTCTGAGGAGGACCTAGTTGAATGGCTAACACAGGAAAACCAATCTTCTTCAGCTTCCGCTGCTAGTCCTCCTAACCTTGATGCACCATCTAAGTCCAGCTGTGCTTTGGGCAGGTCTCAAGTGACCAGTGACACTCCGCCGCCTGTCGCCACCACCAACACTAGCACCACAGCCGCTTCACTTGATCTGTCACAGGAGTTATTGACACATCATTTTGAAGAAATGAGTGATGCGCAACCATCATTGACAGAGGATGTAGATAATAGTGATCAGTCTCAGTCAGGCAGCATTACCGACATGGAGGTACGGTGTGATGATGATGGTGATGTTGTACCCGCTGCTGCTTCCTTTCTTGATGTTTCAAATACAAGTGAAGCGGTTGATGATGATGTGTCGGTGGATGTCACTTGGATGCCTGCTAGAAGAGAAGAAGAAGAGGGGGAAAGTTCAGATGGGGAGACAGAGAGGAGGAGGAGGAGACGATTTGGAAGCACGGGGAGGTCGTCTCAAGGAGCTAGTGGCACAGTCAGACAGCATGCATCGTCACCAGGGGTCAGCCAGACAGCCCGCCGACGCCCATCAACGCATGCTGTTGCCACCACCAGAATGCCGTCATCGCAGAGCTCAGCAGTGTGGCATTTTTTTTGTGTGTCTGCCTCTGACAACAGCGATGCCATTTGCAACCTGTGCCAAAAGAAACTGAGTCGTGGGAAGTCCAACAGCCACCTAGGTACAACTGCTTTGCGAAGGCACATGGTCTCCCATCACAAAGGCCGATGGGAAGAACACATGAGTAGAAGCAGCACACAAAGTGAAAGCCGCCCTCCTCCTCCTGCTCCAGCATCTTCAGCCACGTCAACCAGTGCTGTCCTCCTTGCCCCCTCTCAACCATCCTCCACTCAGTCTCTCTTACATAGCAGTTCCTGGTCATCTGCCCACAGTCAGGTGTCTGTCAAGGACATGTTTGAGCGTAAGAAGCCAATTTCTCAAAGTCACCCCCTTGCCCGGCGTCTGACAGCTGGCTTGTCTGAACTCTTAGCCCACCAGCTTTTACCATACAAGCTGGTGGAGTCTGATGCTTTCAAAAAATTTGTATCTATTGGGACACCGCAGTGGAAGGTACCTGGCAGAAATTTCTTTTCACAAAAGGCAATCCCAAACCTGTACTCTGTTGTGAGAAAGGAAGTTATGGCATGTCTGGCACACAGCGTTGGGGCAAGGGTCCATATGACCACGGATAGCTGGTCTGCAAAGCATGGTCAGGGCAGGTATATCACCTACACTGCGCATTGGGTAAACCTGCTGACTTCTGACAAGCATGGAATGCGTGGCTCTGCAGAAGAGTTGGTGACACCGCCACGACTTGCAGGCAGGCCTGCTGCTACCTCCTCTACTCCTCCTACTCCATCCTCTTCCATAACCTCTTCCTCGGCTGAGTCCTCTTCAACTTCTGCGTCTTGCTCCACATCTATGGCACCCCCCAAGCTCCCCAGGTACTATGCTACATCCCGGGTACGGCAGTGTCACACCGTCTTGGGGTTGACTTGCCTGAAAGCGGAGAGTCACACCGCACCAGCACTCCTGACCGCCCTGAACGCACAGGTGGATCAGTGGCTGACTCCGCACCAACTGGAGATTGGCAAGGTTGTTTCTGACAATGGAAGTAATTTGGTGGCGGCATTGAAATTGGGCAAGTTGACACATGTGCCGTGCATGGCACATGTGTTTAATCTGATTGTGCAACGATTTGTCCATAAGTACCCAGGCTTACAGGACGTCCTGAAGCAGGCCAGGAAAGTGTGTGGCCATTTCAGGCGTTCCTACACGGCCATGGCGCACTTGTCTGATATCCAGCGTCGAAACAACCTGCCAGTGAGGCGCTTGATTTGTGACAGCCCGACACGGTGGAATTCAACACTCCTAATGTTTGACCGCCTGCTCCAACAAGAAAAAGCTGTTAATGAGTATTTGTATGACCGGGGTGCTAGGACAGCCTCTGGGGAGCTGGGGATATTTTTGCCAAATTACTGGACGCTCATGCGCAATGCCTGTAGGCTCATGCGTCCTTTTGAGGAGGTGACAAACCTTGTCAGTCGCACCGAAGGCACCATCAGTGACATCATACCATTTGTTTTCTTCCTGGAGCGTGCCCTGCGAAGAGTGCTGGATCAGGCAGTAGATGAGCGTGAAGAGGAAGAGGAAGAGTTGTGGTGTCCATCACCCCCACAAACAGCCGAATCAGCATCGCTTGCTGGACCTGCGGCAACGCAGGAAGAGGATTGTGAGGAAGAGGAGGAATGTGGCTTTGAGGAGGAGGAGGAGGAGGAAGACCGAGCACAACAGGCATCCCAGGGTGCTCGTTGTTGTCACCTCTCTGGTACCCGTGGTGTTGTACGTGGCTGGGGGGAAGAAGATACCATCAGTGAGATCAGTGAGGAGGAGGAACGCGACATGATTAGCTCAGCATCCAACCTTGTTCAAATGGGTTCTTTCATGCTGTCGTGCCTGTTGAGGGACCCTCGTATAAAAAAGCTGAAGGAGAACGACCTGTACTGGGTGTCCACGCTCCTCGACCCCCGGTATAAGCATAAAGTGCCTGAAATGTTACCAAATTCCCGCAAGTCGGAAAGGATGGAGCATTTTCATAATAAATTAAAAACTATGCTTTACACAGCGTATAAGGGTGATGTCACAGCACCACGGGAATGTAACAGGGGAAGAGATGAAATTAATCCTCCTCCTCCCATGACCATGGCGGCAAGGACCGGGCGCTTTCCTGACGTCTTGTTGATGGAGGACATGCGTACCTTTTTAACTCCCATGCACCATCAGAGCCTTTCGGGATCCAGCCTTAGAGAAAGACTCAACCGACAGGTAGCAGACTACCTAGCTTTAACTGTGGATCTCGACACTCTCAGGAGCGATGGACCCCTTGACTACTGGGTGTGCAGGCTGGACTTGTGGCCTGAGCTATCCCAATTTGCAATGGAACTTCTGGCCTGCCCCGCTTCAAGTGTCCTGTCCGAAAGGACTTTTAGTGCAGCAGGAGGTTTTGTCACTGAGAAGAGAAGTCGCCTAGGTCAAAAAAGCCTTGACTATCTCACTTTTATAAAAATGAATGAGGGCTGGATCCCGAAGGGACTGACATTGGGCGATACATTTGAATAAAAAACTACTGATGATGATATGAGCTGCCTTGGGCTACAACTGGTACACAGGCTGGCCTTTTTTTTTTGGTTATAAAGACGGAGGACTTGCTTGACTTATCCGCCAACAACTAGTGTTCAAGCCACAAGCTTTTAGGGCACTTTATAAATGTTTTACAAACATCGATTTTTCTGGCCGCTGCTACAGCAATTGCTCCAACAATACCCCAATGTTTCAGTCATTTGTACATTCCTAATTTTTCTGGCCTCTGCTGCATCTCTGTGGGTACAAAACTCAAATAAAAAAAATAAGGCACATAACACTAGTGATTAAACTGTTACGAATTGTACAACTTTACACACCACTCATATCCGGTGGACCATTCAATTGAACGCAAAATGCAACAAATTTGAAAGAGTAGGACCGACCAAGCATCTTTATCCGTCTCTTGGTTGCTCTAAATTATCTCCGTGTTCCATCTATGACATACCTGTACTCTATTGTGCAAAAGGGTGGCATATGTTTTGTTTCATGCTGTTGTGCCTGTTGCGGGTCGTGGCCCATGATATAAAAAGGCTGAAGGAGAACGACCTGTAGTAATGGTTGCCCCATCCAGTTTTTATAAAAATGTTCCTGGTTCCTCTCAATTATCTTTGGGTTTCTAAAATGGATGCCATACCTGTACTCGCTTGTGCAAAAGGATGGCATATGTGGTGGTGTTTCCTGCAGTTGTTTCTGTTGAGGGTGCTGGACCCTCTTATAAAAAAGCTGAAGGAGAACGACCTGGAGTGGGAGTCCAAGCATGGTTTTTGGTGCTATTTCACTTTTACAAACAATTATCTGTGGGTTTCACAAATCAATGCCGTACCAGTACTCTATTGTTCCAAAGTATGCCATATGTTCTCTTTCCTGCTGGTATTTTGTTTGAGGGTCCTGGACACTCTTATAAAAAGGCCTAAGGTGAAAGAGGTGTACTGGGTGTCCACTCATTTTTATTTTCTATTTCTCATTTGACCAAAATTATCTCTGGTTTTGTAAAATCAATGCCGTACCTGTACTCTATTGTTCAAAAGGATGCCATACGTCCTCTTTCCTGCTGGTGTTTTTTTTGAGTGTCCAGGACCATCTTATAAAAAGGCCTAAGGAGAAAGAGGTGTACTGGTTGGCCACTCATTTTTATTTTTCTATTTAACATTTGACCAAAATGATCTCTGGGTTTGTAAAATCAATGCTGTACCTGTACTCTATTGTTCAAAAGGATGCCATACTTCCTCTTTCCTGCTGGTGTTTTTTTTGAGGGTCCAGGACCCTCTTATAAAAAGGCCTAAGGAGAAAGAGGTGTACTGGCTGTCCATCGAATCATTTTTTTTATTCAAATTTACATTTTAAAAAAAAATTCTATGGGTTTCTAAAATCTATGCCTTTCCTGTACTCTATTGTTCAAAAGTATGCCATATGTCCTCTTTCCTGCTGGTTTTTTGTTTGAGGGTCCTGGACCCTCTTATAAAAAGGCCTTATGGATAAAGAATTGTACCTGGTGTCCATCCAATCATTTTTTTTAATTAAAATTCACGTCTGCAACAAATTATCCCCGGGTTTCTAAAATCAATGCCTTTCCTATAATCTTTTTTTCACAAAGGATGCCATATGTCCTCTTTCCTACTGCTGGTTTTGTTGAGTGTCCAGGACATCTTATAAAAAGGCCTAAGGAGAAAGAGGTGTACTGGTTGGCCACTCATTTTTATTTTTTTATTTAACATTTGACCAAAATGATCACTGGGTTTGTAAAATCAATGCTGTACCTGTACTCTATTGTTCAAAAGGATGCCATACGTCCTCTTTCCTGCTGGTGTTTTTTTTGAGGGTCCAGGACCCTCTTATAAAAAGGCCTAAGGAGAAAGAGGTGTACTGGCTGTCCATCGAATCATTTTTTTTATTCAAATTTACATTTTAAAAAAAAATTCTATGGGTTTCTAAAATCTATGCCTTTCCTGTACTCTATTGTTCAAAAGTATGCCATATGTCCTCTTTCCTGCTGGTTTTTTGTTTGAGGGTCCTGGACCCTCTTATAAAAAGGCCTTATGGATAAAGAATTGTACCTGGTGTCCATCCAATCATTTTTTTTAATTAAAATTCACGTCTGCAACAAATTATCCCCGGGTTTCTAAAATCAATGCCTTTCCTATAATCTTTTTTTCACAAAGGATGCCATATGTCCTCTTTCCTACTGCTGGTTTTGTTGAGTGTCCTGGAGCCTCTGCTAAAAAGGCCGAAGGATAAAGAAGTGTACTGGGTGTCTATTCAATGTTTTTTTAGATTTCCCAGTTGTAACTTATTTTTTCTGTCTTTCAAAAATCAATGCCTTTCCTGTAATCTATTTTTCAAAAGGATGCCATATGTCCTATTTCATGCTGTTCTTTCTGTTGAGGCTCCGGGACACTCTTTTAAAAAGGCCTAAGGATAAAGAAGTGTACTGGGTGTCCAATCAATGTTTTTTTTCTATTTCCCGGGTCATATAACTGATCTCTGTGTTTCTAAAATCAATGCCTTTCCTGTAATCTAATTTTCAAAAGTATGCCATATGTCCTCTTTCCTGCTGGTGTTTTTTTTTGAGGGTCCAGGACCCTCTTATAAAAAGGCCTAAGGAGAAAGTGGTGTACTGGGTGTCCATCGAATCATTTTTTTGATTCAAATTTACATTTGCAAAAAATTATCTATGGGTTTCTAAAATCAATGCCTTTCCTGTACTCTTACTCTATTGTTAAAAAGTATGCCATATGTCCCCTTTCCTGCTGGTGTTTTGTTTGAGGGTCCAGGACCCTCTTATAAAAAGGCCTAGGGAGAAAGAATTGTACTGGGTGTCCATCCAACCATTTTTTTTATTCAAATTCACGGTTGCAACAAATTATCCCCGGGTTTCTAAAATCAATGCCTTTCCTATAATCTTTTTTTCACAAAGGATGCCATATGTCCTCTTTCCTACTGCTGGTTTTGTTGAGTGTCCTGGAGCCTCTGCTAAAAAGGCCGAAGGATAAAGAAGTGTACTGGGTGTCTATTCAATGTTTTTTTAGATTTCCCAGTTGTAACTTATTTTTTCTGTCTTTCAAAAATCAATGCCTTTCCTGTAATCTATTTTTCAAAAGGATGCCATATGTCCTATTTCATGCTGTTCTTTCTGTTGAGGCTCCGGGACACTCTTTTAAAAAGGCCTAAGGATAAATAAGTGTACTGGGTGTATAATCTATGTTTTTTTAGATTTTCGGTTGCAACTAATGATCTCTGTGTTTCTAAAATCAATGCCTTTCCTGTAATCTAATTTTCTAAAGTATGCCATATGTCCTCTTTCATACTGCTGGTTTTGTGGAGGGTCCTGGAGCCTCTGCTAAAAAGGCCTAAGGATAAATAAGTGTACTTGGTGTGTAATCAAAGTTTTTTGTGATTTCACGGTTGCAACTAATGATCTCTGTGTTTCTAAAATCAATGCCTTTCCTGTAATCTAATTTTCTAAAGGATGCCATATGTCCTCTTTCATGCTGCTGGTTTTGTGGAGGGTCCTGGAGCCTCTGCTAAAAAGGCCTAAGGATAAATAAGTGTACTTGGTGTATAATCAAAGTTTTTTGTGATTTCACGGTTGCAACTAATGATCTCTGTGTTTCTAAAATCAATGCCTTTCCTGTAATCTAATTTTCTAAAGGATGCCATATGTCCTCTTTCAAGCTGCTGGTTTTGTGGAGGGTCCTGGAGCCTCTGCTAAAAATGCCTAAGGATAAATAAGTGTACTTGGTGTATAATCTATGTTTTTTTAGATTCCACGTTTGCAAAAAATTATCCACGGGTTTCTAAAATCAATGCCTTTCCAGTAATCTATTATTCACAAGGATGCCATATGTACTTTTTGATGCTGTTGTTTCGGTTGAGGCTCCGGGAGCCTCTTATTAAAAAGGCCTAATGAAAAATAAGTGTACTGGGTGTCTAATCAATGTTTTTTTTCGATTTACCGTTTGCAACTAATGATCTCTGTGTTTCTGAAATCAATGCCTTTCCTATAATCATTTTTTTCCAAAGGATGCCATATGTCCTCTTTCCTGCTGCTGGTTTTGTCGAGGGTCCTGGAGCCTCTGCTGTGCATAATAAAGAAAAAAAAATTAATTTAACTTGACTTAATAACTGAAGCATGACTTCAGGAGTCAGGTGTGGTCGTAGGTAGTGGTTGTTGTTAGCAGATTATTTTTATTGCAAATTGCAATTGCCACAGCGTGCATAAAATGTGCGTCACTAGTCCAAATTTTAAGTTTTTTTTTTTTCATTCATGATTAGTTTGGGGTACGGCGCAATATTGGAAAGGCAAAAAACAGGTCTCGGTACCCGTTGATATAAGGGGTGACTACTAGTGCTTTTACCAGGCTCCTGTTGGATAGCCCCAGAAAGTGTGAGTATGAATCCCAAAAAGAAAATGAAATTAAGGTTGAAAAATTACTCCTAAGTAAATTGTAAGACCTGGAGCTCCTCAAACACACGTCCTACCGCAACAGGTATAGGCTCCGGCCACCCAAATCTTACCTTTTTAATGCCAATTGATATTGCCACAGCTGGAATAACAGTAACTAAAATGTGCATCACCACAGTCTCCGAATCTATTGTCGGATGTATACAAAAACAACAATAAAGAATTCCTTTTGGGGCGCAAAGAGATGGCTACCGGAACACTCCAGGAACTTCACAAAAGTGGCTGTCTTGTGTTTCTGGTGATGTTGTAGACATCTGGGTAATGTACAGGGAGGGCAAAAATCCTCTCCATCTCTGTGCACCACAGGACAGGACGTCCTTGTCATCCATAAGCACATGAAATTTATGGCATTTTTGTTGCTTCAAGAAGTTCAGTTTTTGTGGTGATAGTACAGAATTAAATAAACTTTGGTTTCCTACCATACTCAAGACAATCTTGTAGTTCAAGCTTCGGACTTGCTGTGGGAAACAGTGGGCTGTCCATAGCAGGAAGATGATTTAGACAGAAGTAACGGGCTCTGCTTGCAGGTGACACATGTTTATCGTCAATCATCAAAGGGGTTGCGTGCAGAATATGGCTGATGGCCCCTTACTCACATGTTTGTCCAGATCAACAACATGTGCAAACAGCCAGAAGAGAGGTCGGTTCTCACTAGCCTTAAGTTGAGCTTCAATTACCAAATGCTGATATTCAATAAATAGACAAACAGTGCCTTAAAAAACACATATGCAATATGGATTCACCAGAGCAAGGTCATTGCTAGTATTTCCCACAATAACAAAATTAAAATGACACAACTCCGCAATCTTCTCCTTCACATTATTATTGTCACACTCCATTGTACTCCTATGCCCACCTCCCTGCTCTTGTTTTTGTTGAGGGTCCTGGAGCCTCTGCTAAAAAGGCCTAAGGATAAATAAGTGTACTTGGTGTATAATCAAAGTTTTTTGTGATTTCACGGTTGCAACTAATGATCTCTGTGTTTCTAAAATCAATGCCTTTCCTGTAATCTAATTTTCTAAAGGATGCCATATGTCCTCTTTCATGCTGCTGGTTTTGTGGAGGGTCCTGGAGCCTCTGCTAAAAAGGCCTAAGGATAAATAAGTGTACTTGGTGTGTAATCAAAGTTTTTTGTGATTTCACGGTTGCAACTAATGATCTCTGTGTTTCTAAAATCAATGCCTTTCCTATAATCATTTTTTTCAAAAGGATGCCATATGTCCTCTTTCCTGCTGCTGGTTTTGTCGAGGGTCCTGGAGCCTCTGCTGCACATAATAAAGAAAAAAAAATTTAATTTAACCTGACTTAATAACTGAAGCATGACTTCAGGAGTCAGGTGTGGTCGTAGGTAGTGGTTGTTGTTAGCAGATTATTTTTATTGCAAATTGCAATTGCCACAGCGTGCATAAAATGTGCGTCACTAGTCCAAATTTTAATTTTTTTTTTCATTCAGGATTAGTTTGGGGTACGGCGCAATATTGGAAACGCAAAAAACAGGTCTCCGTACCCGTTGATATAAGGGGTGACTACTACTGCTTTTACCAGGCTCCTCTTGGATAGCCCCAGAAAGTGTGACTATGAATCCCAAAAAGAAAATTAAATTAAGGTTGAAAACTAACTCCAAAGTAACTTGTAAGACCTGGAGCTCCTCAAACACACGTCCTACCTTAACAGCTATAGGCTCCCCAACCCACAAATCTTAACTTTTTCATGCCAATTGATATTGCCACAGCTGGAACAACAGTAAATAACATGTGCGTCACCACAGTCTCTGAAGCTGTTGTCGGATGTATACAAAAACACTGATAAAGTATTCCTTTAGGAGCGCAAAGAGATGGCTACCGGAACACCAGGAACTTCACAAGAGTGGCTGTATTGTGTTTCTGGTGATGTTTGAGACATCTGGGTAGTGTACAGGGAGGGCAAAAATCGTCTCCATCTCTGTGCACCAAAGGACATGACGTCCTTGTCATCCATAAGCACATGAAATTGCTGGCATTTTTGTTGCTTCAAGAAGTTCATTTTTTGTGGTGATAGATACTACTGAATTAAATAAACTTTGGTTTCCTACCATACTCAAGACAATCTTGTATTTCAAAATTCGTACTTGGGAAACAGTGGCCTGTCCATACCAGGAAGATGATTTAGACAGAAGTAACAAGCTCTGCTTGCAGGTGACACATGTTTATCGTCAATCATCAAAGGGGTTGCGTGCAGAATATGGCTGATGGCCCCTTATTCACATGTTTGTCCAGAGCCACAACATTTGCAAACAGCCAGAAGAAAGGTCGTTTCTCACCAGCCTAAGTTGAGCTTCATTTACCAAATGCTGATATTCAAAAAAATAGACAAACAGTGCCTTAAATAACACATTTGCGATATGGATTCACCAGAGCAAGGTCATTGCAAGTACTAAGTTCCTACGATAACAAAATTAAAATGCCACAACTATGCAATCTTCACCTTCAGATTATTATTGTCACACTCCATTGTACTCCTATGCCCAGCTCCCTGCTCTTGTTTTTGTTGAGGGTCCTGGAGCCTCTGCTGAAAAGGCCTATGGATAATAAAGTGTACTGGGTGTCTGTTCAATTTTTTTTTGATTTCCCGGTTGCAAGTAATTATCTCAGTGTTTCTAAAATCAATGCCTTTCCTGTAATCTATAATTCAAAAAGATTGACATATGTCCTCTTTCATGCTGTTGTTTCGGTTGAGGCTCCGGGACCCTCGTATTAAAAAGGCCTGAGCATAAATAAGTGTCACGGCTGTGTAATCAATGTTTTTTTCTAATTTCACGGTTGCAAATAATGATCTGTGGGTTTCTAAAATCAATGCCTTTCCTGTAATCTTTTATTCAAAAGGATGACATATCTCCTCTTTCATGCTGTTGTTTTGGTTGAGGCTCCGGGACCCTCGTATTAAAAAGGCCTGAGCATAAATAAGTGTCACGGCTGTGTAATCAATTTTTTTTTCTAAATTCACGGTTGCAAATAATGATCTGTGGGTTTCTAAAATCAATGCCTTTCCTGTAATCTTTTATTCAAAAGGATGACATATCTCCTCTTTCATGCTGTTGTTTCGGTTGAGGCTCCGGGACCCTCGTATTAAAAAGGCCTGAGCATAAATAAGTGTCACGGCTGTCTAATCAATGTTTTTTTCTAATTTCACGGTTGCAAATAATGATCTGTGGGTTTCTAAAATCAATGCCTTTCCTGTAATCTTTTATTCAAAAGGATGACATATCTCCTCTTTCATGCTGTTGTTTCGGTTGAGGCTCCGGGACCCTCGTATTAAAAATGCCTGAGCATAAATAAGTGTCACGGCTGTGTAATCAATGTTTTTTTCTAATTTCACGGTTGCAAATAATGATCTGTGGGTTTCTAAAATCAATGCCTTTCCTGTAATCTTTTATTCAAAAGGATGACATATCTCCTCTTTCATGCTGTTGTTTCGGTTGAGGCTCCGGGACCCTCGTATTAAAAAGGCCTGAGCATAAATAAGTGTCACGGCTGTGTAATCAATTTTTTTTCTAAATTCACGGTTGCAAATAATGATCTGTGGGTTTCTAAAATCAATGCCTTTCCTGTAATCTTTTATTCAAAAGGATGACATATCTCCTCTTTCATGCTGTTGTTTCGGTTGAGGCTCCGGGACCCTCGTATTAAAAAGGCCTGAGCATAAATAAGTGTCACGGCTGTGTAATCAATGTTTTTGTCTAATTTCGCGGTTGCAAATAATGATCTGTGGGTTTCTAAAATCAATGCCTTTCCTGTAATCTTTTATTCAAAAGGATGACATATCTCCTCTTTCATGCTGTTGTTTCGGTTGAGCCTCCGGGACCCTCGTATTAAAAAGGCCTGAGCATAAATAAGTGTCACGGCTGTGTAATCAATGTTTTTTTCTAAATTCACGGTTGCAAATAATGATCTGTGGGTTTCTAAAATCAATGCCTTTCCTGTAATCTTTTATTCAAAAGGATGACATATCTCCTCTTTCATGCTGTTGTTTCGGTTGAGGCTCCGGGACCCTCGTATTAAAAAGGCCTGAGCATAAATAAGTGTCACGGCTGTCTAATCAATGTTTTTTTCTAATTTCACGGTTGCAAATAATGATCTGTGGGTTTCTAAAATCAATGCCTTTACTGTAATCTTTTATTCAAAAGGATGACATATCTCCTCTTTCATGCTGTTGTTTCGGTTGAGCCTCCGGGACCCTCATATTAAAAAGGCCTGAGCATAAATAAGTGTCACGGCTGTCTAATCAATGTTTTTGTCTAATTTCACGGTTGCAAATAATGATCTGTGGGTTTCTAAAATCAATGCCTTTCCTGTAATCTTTTATTCAAAAGGATGACATATCTCCTCTTTCATGCTGTTGTTTTGGTTGAGCCTCCGGGACCCTCGTATTAAAAAGGCCTGAGCATAAATAAGTGTCACGGCTGTGTAATCAATGTTTTTTTCTAATTTCACGGTTGCAAATAATGATCTGTGGGTTTCTAAAATCAATGCCTTTCCTGTAATCTTTTATTCAAAAGGATGACATATCTCCTCTTTCATGCTGTTGTTTCGGTTGAGGCTCCGGGACCCTCGTATTAAAAAGGCCTGAGCATAAATAAGTGTCACGGCTGTCTAATCAATGTTTTTTTCTAATTTCACGGTTGCAAATAATGATCTGTGGGTTTCTAAAATCAATGCCTTTCCTGTAATCTTTTATTCAAAAGGATGACATATCTCCTCTTTCATGCTGTTGTTTCGGTTGAGGCTCCGGGACCCTCGTATTAAAAAGGCCTGAGCATAAATAAGTGTCACGGCTGTGTAATCAATGTTTTTTTCTAATTTCACGGTTGCAAATAATGATCTGTGGGTTTCTAAAATCAATGCCTTTCCTGTAATCTTTTATTCAAAAGGATGACATATCTCCTCTTTCATGCTGTTGTTTCGGTTGAGGCTCCGGGACCCTCGTATTAAAAAGGCCTGAGCATAAATAAGTGTCACGGCTGTGTAATCAATTTTTTTTCTAAATTCACGGTTGCAAATAATGATCTGTGGGTTTCTAAAATCAATGCCTTTCCTGTAATCTTTTATTCAAAAGGATGACATATCTCCTCTTTCATGCTGTTGTTTCGGTTGAGGCTCCGGGACCCTCGTATTAAAAAGGCCTGAGCATAAATAAGTGTCACGGCTGTCTAATCAATGCTTTTGTCTAATTTCGCGGTTGCAAATAATGATCTGTGGGTTTCTAAAATCAATGCCTTTCCTGTAATCTTTTATTCAAAAGGTTGACATATCTCCTCTTTCATGCTGTTGTTTCGGTTGAGGCTCCGGGACCCTTGTATTAAAAAGGCCTGAGCATAAATAAGTGTCACGGCTGTGTAATCAATGTTTTTTTCTAATTTCACGGTTGCAAATAATGATCTGTGGGTTTCTAAAATCAATGCCTTTCCTGTAATCTTTTATTCAAAAGGATGACATATCTCCTCTTTCATGCTGTTGTTTCAGTTGAGGCTCCGGGACCCTCGTATTAAAAAGGCCTGAGCATAAATAAGTGTCACGGCTGTGTAATCAATTTTTTTTTCTAAATTCACGGTTGCAAATAATGATCTGTGGTTTCTAAAATCAATGCCTTTACTGTAATCTTTTATTCAAAAGGATGACATATCTCCTATTTCATGCTGTTGTTTCGGTTGAGCCTCCGGGACCCTCGTATTAAAAAGGCCTGAGCATAAATAAGTGTCACGGCTGTCTAATCAATGTTTTTGTATAATTTCACGGTTGCAAATAATGATCTGTGGGTTTCTAAAATCAATGCCTTTCCTGTAATCTTTTATTCAAAAGGATGACATATCTCCTCTTTCATGCTGTTGTTTTGGTTGAGGCTCCGGGACCCTCGTATTAAAAAGGCCTGAGCATAAATAAGTGTGATGGGTGTGTAATCAATTTTTTTTGCTAAATTCACGGTTGCAAATAATGATCTGTGGGTTTCTAAAATCAATGCCTTTACTGTAATCTTTTATTCAAAAGGATGACAGTACTACCAAAATACAGCCAATGAAGGGCCTTAGGAAGACTGAGCCAAGGTTGGATTGTAGTATTTGGTTAGGCTACCACCACCGAGAGTCCTGGAAGTAACAGGGATGATGAGATGAAAGAGCTAAGAATAGTAAAACTTGAAACAACAGAGTTAGCCATGGGTGTTAGTGCAAAACCGCTTGGCTTTTTTTTGGCTTTGGGTGCGGCTATTCATTCAGGCCATATAGAGCTGACAACATTTGGTGTCGTATCAGCTATTAAACTAATAAGAACAGTACTACCAAAATACAGCCAATGAAGGGCCTTAGGAAGACTGAGCCAAGGTTGGATTGTAGTATTTGGTTAGGCTAATCATGATGGCCATGTAGACCACCATGTAGTAATAAGAACAGTACTACCAAAATACAGCCAATGAAGGGCCTTAGGAAGACTGAGCCATGGTTGGATTGTAGTATTTGGTTAGGCTAACCATGATGGCCATGTAGACCACCACCACCGAGAGTCCTGGAAGTAACAGGGATGATGAGATGAAAGTGCTAAGAATAGTACTACTTGAAACAACAGAGTTAGCCATGGATGTTAATCCAAGACCGCTTGGATTTATTTTTGTATTGGGTGCAGCTAATCATGCAGGCCATATAGAGCTGACAACATTCGGTGTTGTATCAGCTATAAAAATAATAAGAACTGTACTATCAAAATACAGACAATGAAGGGCCTATGAAGACTGAGCAAAGGTTGGATTGTAGTATTTTGTTCGGCTAATCATGATGGCCATGTAGACCGCCCGTAACAGGGATGAAAGTGCTAAGAATAGTACTAATTGAAACAACAGAGTTAGCCATGGGTGTTAGTCTAAGACCACTCGTCTTTTTTTGGGGTTTGGGTGCAGCTAATCATGAAGGACAGATAGACCTGCCACCATTTGGTGTTGTAACAGGTATGAAAATGCAAATAACAGTACTACATAACACAACCTACTTACCATGGGTCCCAGAACATATGTTTGGTTGTTATATTTTGTAAGGGTAATCATGCAGGCCATATAGACCTCCACCAATAGGGTGAGTATGAGTAACAGCTATTAAAATGCGAAGGACATTACTAATTAACACAACATAGTTACCATGGGTCGCAGACCAAGAGCAGATGTCTTATTATTATATTTTGTATGGGTAATCATCCAGGCCGTATAGACCTCACCAAATAGGGGGAGTTACAGAGATTAAAGTGCTAAGAATGGTAGTACTTAAAACACAACCTCGTTAAAATAGGTAGCAGACCACATGTCTTATTATTATAATTTTTCAGGGTAATCTGGCAGGCCATATAGAACTCCCCCGATAGGGGGGGGAACAGGGATTAAAGTGCTAAGAAAAGTACTAATTGACACAAGCTAGTTGGGTCCAAGAACGCATGTTTGATTATTAGAATTTATTAGGGTAATTATATATCTAACAAATCTATCTATTTCTCTTCTATCGATTCTATCTAACTATCAATCTATGTATATCTATGTATCCTATCTATCACTATCAATCTATCTTCTGTCCGGGATGTTTTGAGACAGCCACTTTGGGAATGTTAGTTGATTTAGACCCATTATGGCTTAAAAGCAGACTCTGCATCAACTATGTAATTTTCCATGGGAGTTTTGCCAGGGATCCCCCTCCAGCATGCAACAGTCCAGGTGTTAGTACCCTTGAAACAACTTTTCCATCACTATTGTGGCCAGAAAGAGTCCTTGTAGGTTTTAAAGTTCGCCTGCCCATTGAATTCAATGGCGGTTCGCGCGGTTCGCGCGTTCGCGAACAATACCGGAAGTTCGAGTCCGCGGTTCACGAACCGCGCGAACCGCCATTGAATTCAATGGCGGTTCACGCGGTTCGCGCGTTCGCAAACAATACCGGAAGTTCGAGTCCGCGGTTCGCGAACCGAAAATTTTAGGTTCGCGACATCACTAGTCACAATCTGTGACCGCAAAGACCTTGCTGTATAACATCACTGATGTCCGGTAAAGATTTTACTCCTAGTCACCACTTGTGACCGCAAAGACCCCACCACTAGTCACCTCCGTGACCGCAAAGACCTCATTACAGTCACTACAAGTGACCACCAAGTCCACACTGCAAGGATTGCATTATAGTCACTGCACGTGACCGCAAAGTTTAACATCCAAGTCACTGAATGTGACCACAAAGACCACACTAAAAGAGAAATCAGGTGTGCCAAGAGACCAGCGTAAGTTGCAATCTCCCCCAAGACTCCCTAATTACACACGGAATAGGGGAATACACCTTCTGATACACATACAGATTAAAGTTTAAAAAAATTGCAACATAATAAGCGCTTGACAGAATATCAAGGATAACTGGTTACATTACAACTATATTGAAACAGCTACGATCACAAGTGTGACGTAGGAAAAGTCACATGACATATTTTTAAATACCAGTCTCTCACTAACACACACCCGCCACAATAGCGGGGAGGTCATTTCGTTTGGATCTTTAAGTTTTTTTAATCCAATTTCTGGACATTATCATTTGTTACACTATATAACAGGTACCTGATTATCAAATAGCGGAAATATATACTACAGTTATTCAATTGTTTTCTCTGATGAAATCGATGTTATAAGGGAGACGTCCCTTTTTATTTTATGTATGCTTTTAACAAGTTATTAAATTTCTGTCTAATTATACAAATGTCTTATTAGTTTTTATATATAGATAAGAAGCTCACATTAGACAACAAGTTTATATATATCAGTTGTATATACCTGTTTATATCTTTTCATTAACTGAATGTTGATAAATACTTAGGATTACCTACAGTAAATATATAATAACAACATTGCAGTACATACATTAAACATTTATACAATCACAAAATACAATATATTCAAATGATAGAATTTAACTAAATACTCTACCCGTGCTAATCTAGCGCTGGACTACATTCACTACATATCAACCACTGTTTTCTTAGAGGGGAATACATTAGTCTAGCAGGGTCAATTCTCCAGCGCCTCATCTTTCTCACTACCAGTTTAGCCTAAGTAACATGACTATTGGTAAGTCATTTTTTGTTCTCCAGCAGCCATGGGATTACTACTAGAAATAAAGGGAGAGCCCGGGCAGGCTTATTGAGAAAATATGGCTACAGCAGTACAGCTGTTTATCAAGGGTGGTGGTGATTATACTGCATGCTCATCACCTCTTGGGCTGGGGGCTCTTGTCATGACCAAGTTCATATTTAACAAGACAGAGAGTACCTAGAGGATTGCTCTTTTTTTGGTATACCTTCCAAATCTCTGCCTGCCTTGTAATATCCATAGTATTTTTTATTTAATTAGCAAGAAAAACAAATAGCTAAGTTGACAATAAATAGTTACAGGGGATTCTCAAAGGGGCTTTTTGAGAATCCCCTGTAACTATTTATTGTCAAGCTATTTGTTTTTCTTGCTAATTAAATAAAAAAATACTATGGATATTACAAGGCAGGCAGAGATTTGGAAGGTATACAAAAAAAAGAGCAATCCTCTAGGCACTCTCTGTCTTATTAAATATGAACTTGGTCATGACAAGAGCCCCCAGCCCAAGAGGTGATGATCGTGCACAGTGCAAATTATGCTGTCAAGATGGGTGACATAATCACACATATAAACACACTTGTTTGGATAATATTTTTTTTTCTCTTGGAATTCCTATCTGGACTGTGTTTATGTCTATATACAGGGAGTGCAGAATTATTAGGCAAGTTGTATTTTTGAGGATTAATTTTATTATTGAACAACAACCATGTTCTCAATGAACCCAAAAAACTCATTAATATCAAAGCTGAATAGTTTTGGAAGTAGTTTTTAGTTTGTTTTTAGTTATAGCTATTTTAGGGGGATATCTGTGTGTGCAGGTGACTATTACTGTGCATAATTATTAGGCAACTTAACAAAAAACAAATATATACCCATTTCAATTATTTATTTTTACCAATGAAACCAATATAACATCTCAACATTCACAAATATACATTTCTGACATTCAAAAACAAAACAAAAACAAATCAGTGACCAATATAGCCACCTTTCTTTGCAAGGACACTCAAAAGCCTGCCATCCATGGATTCTGTCAGTGTTTTGATCTGTTCACCATCAACATTGCGTGCAGCAGCAACCACAGCCTCCCAGACACTGTTCAGAGAGGTGTACTGTTTTCCCTCCTTGTAAATCTCACATTTGATGATGGACCACAGGTTCTCAATGGGGTTCAGATCAAGTTAACAAGGAGGCCATGTCATTAGATTTTCTTCTTTTATACCCTTTCTTGCCAGCCACGCTGTGGAGTACTTGGACGCGTGTGATGGAGCATTGTCCTGCATGAAAATCATGTTTTTCTTGAAGGATGCAGACTTCTTCCTGTACCACTGCTTGAAGAAGGTGTCTTCCAGAAACTGGCAGTAGGACTGGGATTTGAGCTTGACTCCATCCTCAACCCGAAAATGCCCCACAAGCTCATCTTTGATGATACCAGCCCAAACCAGTACTCCACCTCCACCTTGCTGGCGTCTGAGTCGGACTGGAGCTCTCTGCCCTTTACCAATCCAGCCACGGGCCCATCCATCTGGCCCATCAAGACTCACTCTCATTTCATCAGTCCATAAAACCTTAGAAAAATCAGTCTTGAGATATTTCTTGGCCCAGTCTTGACGTTTCAGCTTGTGTGTCTTGTTCAGTGGTGGTCGTCTTTCAGCCTTTCTTACCTTGGCCATGTCTCTGAGTATTGCACACCTTGTGCTTTTGGGCACTCCAGTGATGTTGCAGCTCTGAAATATGGCCAAACTGGTGGCAAGTGGCATCTTGGCAGCTGCACGCTTGACTTTTCTCAGTTCATGGGCAGTTATTTTGCGCCTTGGTTTTTCCACACGCTTCTTGCGACCCTGTTGACTATTTTGAATGAAACGCTTGATTGTTCGATGATCATGCTTCAGAAGCTTTGCAATTTTAAGAGTGCTGCATCCCTCTGCAAGATATCTCACTATTTTTGACTTTTCTGAGCCTGTCAAGTCCTTCTTTTGACCCATTTTGCCAAAGGAAAGGAAGTTGCCTAATAATTATGCACACCTGATATAGGGTGTTGATGTCATTAGACCACACCCCTTCTCATTACAGAGATGCACATCACCTAATATGCTTAATTGGTAGTAGGCTTTCGAGCCTATACAGCTTGGAGTAAGACAACATGCATAAAGAGGATGATGTGGTCAAAATACTCATTTGCCTAATAATTCTGCACTCCCTGTATAGTTACATACATTATACATACAGTACACACACATGCTCCACACAAAAACAACAAACCGGAAAGTGTTTAGGCTTTTTTTATTAAAAATATATTAATTGTTCATTTTCTACAGCTGGGAGATATTCAGCAGATAATATGAGTTTATACAAATTCTATTGGACTTGAGTCTTTATTAAAAGTGGCCAAAAGTATACTTGTTTTCTATTTCTTTTTTTTTTCAAAGTCATATACTGTCTTAAACATTGAACTTTTTTTAACTGAGTTTAGATAATGTAAGAGTAGAATATTTTTATGTCTAAGTTGATCTTCACCTACACAATTTCTGCTCTATTGGCATACTGAGAGGTAGTTCAGGCAGCAGTTGATATATACAGTATATATATATATTCCAAATATCTTTTACCTAAATGCTGTTTTAAAGGTTGTGCTGTATTCCCACTGGGAACATGTGATTTTTCATTTTGAATTATTAGTATTCCTTTATGAACCACAATACAATTTAATAGTGCTTTGAAGGGTCCAATAAAATAATAGAAACAAGGGGTTGACAAGAAATAAAAACTATAAAAATGATTTTGCACTGTTTCCTCCATTTCAATGTGTTTATAATGTGATCCATTTTACCTGATGGATTGGATTAAAATGGAAATAGCTGTTTTTTTCTGTTGAAACCACAACCTGTACTTCAAAATTCCAAAATGCACATTTCTATTTTACTTTTATTATTATGTACTGCATTATTTTGGTATCCTTTGTTGAAGAGCATACCTAAGTGGGATGTGCACGTGTGTTTCTTGAGCACCGTATTGCAGCAGCTGTGTTGGCAGTTTTGATAACTTGTTCTTTGTGTAAAATTTGTATGGTAAATTATTTCTATTTTTACTATACAGTAGTGAGTAGAGAAGAGATTGTGCATCATTCTAATTGCTTAGTAACTGGTACTGTGCCACAGAATTGTTTGAATGGTTATGTGAGCAGAGTGTGTGTGTGTGTCAGTGAGCAGAGTATGTGTGCTTTATTCTCCAGGTAATCAACACATTTCAGATGAACTAGTGCTTTAGTTTCTCAACCATGGTCCTCAAGTACCCTCAACAGGCCAGGTTTTCATTAAAGATGAACCAGTGCACAGGTGAAGTAATCAGCTGATCAGTAACACAGTGGTTACTAACTTGCTCTCACCCATCATCTGATTACTTCACCTGTGAACTGGTTCAGCTATAATTAAAACCTGCCCTGTTGGGGGTACTTGCGGCCCGCGGTATATGTGTTTCTTCGGCGTATCGTATCTAGTGCCTCACCAGCCTCTAACTTCACTGCACGTCACTGTGTATACTTATTCTTTAATGTGCAATAAACTCTTCTCATTGTGCCACACTCAGTCTCTAATGTGCCATAACCCCCCTTAATTATGTTGTACTCATTCTGTAATATGCCATAAACTCTCCTCATTGTGACATACTTATTCTACAATGTTCCATCAACAAATTCACTCTGTAATGTGTCATAAACTCTCCTCATTCTGCCATACTAATTATCGAATGTACAATAAACTCTCTTCATTGTGCCATACTAATTCTGTAATGTGCAATAAACTGTCCTCATTGTGCCATACTCATTCTGCAATATTCAATAAAATCTCCTCATTGTGTAACTCATGTTGTAATTTGTCATAATCTCTCCTCATTGTGAAATACTCATTCTGTAATTTTCAATAAACTCTCCTCATTTTGTCATTCTCATTCCATAATGTGCAATAAACTCTCCTCATTGTGCTATACTCATTCTGTAATGTGTAATAAACTCTCCTCATTGTGCTATACTCATTCTGTAATGTGTAATAAACTCTCCTCATTGTGCCATACTCATTCTGTAATGTGTCATAAACTCTACTCATTGTGCCATACTCATTCAGTAATGTGCAAAAAACTCTCCTCATTGTGCCATACTCATTCCATAATGTGCAATAAACTCTCCTCATTGTGCTATACTCATTCTGTAATGTGTAATAAACTCTCCTCATTGTGCTATACTCATTCTGTAATGTGTAATAAACTCTCCTCATTGTGCCATACTCATTCTGTAATGTGTCATAAACTCTACTCATTGTGCCATACTCATTCTGTAGTGTGCAAAAAAAACTCTCCTCATTGTGCCTTGCTCATTCTATTATATTCAATAAACTCTCCTCATTGTGCCATACTCATTGTCTAATGTGTCATAGATTCTCTTCATTGTGCCATAATAATTCTGTAATGTGCAATTAACTCTCCTCATTCTAACATACTCATTCTGTTATGTGCAATAAACTCACCTCCTTGTGCCATACTCGTCTAATGTGCTATAAACTGTCCTCATTGTGTCATACTCATTCTGTAATGTGCAATAAACTCTCCCCATTGTGTCACTCATTTTGTAGTTTGTTATAAACTCTCCTCATTTTGCCATACTCATTCTGTAATGTGCAATAAATTATCCACATTGTACCATACTTATTCTTTAATGTCCAATAAACTCTCCTCATTGTGTCATACTCATTCTGTAGTGTGCAATAAACTCTCCTCACTCTACCATACTTATTCTTTAAAATGCAATAAACTCTCCTCATTGTGCCACACTCATTCTCTATTGTGCCATAAACTATCTTAATTATGTCATACTCATCCTGTAATATGCCATAAACCCTCCTCATTGTGACATACTTATCCTGTAATGTTCCATCAACAAATTAACTCTGTAATGTGACATAAACTCTCCTCATTGTGCCATACTCATTCTGGAATGTGCAATAAACTCTCCTCATTGTGACATACTCATTATGTAATGTGCTATAAATTCTCCTTATTGTGCCATACTCCTTCTGTAATGTGCAATAAACTTTTCTCATTGTGCCATACTCATTGTGTAATGTGTCATAAACTCTCCTCATTCTGCCATACTCATTAAGTAATGTGCAATAAACGTTCCTCATTGTGCCATACTCATTCTATAATGTGCAATAAACTCTCCCCATGGTGTCATACTCATACTGTAATCTGCAATTAACTCTCCTATTTCTACCATATTCATTCTGTAATGTGCAATAAACTCTCCACATTGTACCATACTTATTCTTTATTGTGCAATAAACTCTCCTCATTGTGACATATTCATTATGTAATGTGCCATAAATTCTCCTGATTGTGCCATACTCATTATGTAATGTGCAATAAACTTTCCTCATTGTGCCATACTCATTCTGTAATGTGCAATAAACTCTCCCCATTGTGTCATACTCATACTGTAATCTGCAATTAACTCTCCTCTTTCTACCATATTCATTCTGTAATGTGCAATAAACTCTCCTCATTGTGCCATACTCATTTTGTTATGTGCAAATAACTCACCTCCTTGTGCCATACGCATTGTCAAATGTGCACAAAACTCTCCACATTGGCCTCTAGTTATTAAGACCTTGCTGAATACGGCGAGCAATACGCTCGCCGTATTCAGCATTGCACCAGCTGCTCACAAGAGCTGCTGGTGCAAGTCCGCCCCCCTGCAGACTCGCGGCCAATGGTGTCACTCATTGTGTCACTCATTTTGTAATTGGTCATAAACTCTTCTCATTGTGCCATACTCATTCTGTAATGTGCAATAAATTCCCCACATTGTACCATACTTATTCTTTATTGTGCAATAAACTCTCCTCATTGTGACATATTCATTATGTAATGTGCCATAAATTCTCCTGATTGTGCCATACTCCTTCTGTAATGTGCAATAAACTGTCCTCATTGTGCCATACTCATTCTGTAATTTTCAATAAACTCTCCTCATTTTGTCATTCTCATTAGTAATGTGCAAAAAACTCCTCCTTGTTGTGCCATACTCATTCCATAATGTGCAATAAACTCTCCTCGTTGTGCTATACTCACTCTGTAATGTGTAATAAACTCTCCTTATTGTGCAATACTCATTCTGTAATGGGCAAAAAACTCTCCTCATTGTGCAATACTCATTCTGTTATGTGCAATAATCTCTTCTCATTGTGCCATACTCATTCGGTAGTGTGCAATAAACTCTCCTCACTCTACTATACTTATTCTTTAATGTGCAATAAACTCTTCTCATTGTGCCACACTCAGTCTCTAATGTGCCATAAACCCCCTTAATTATGTCGTACTCATTCTGTAATATGCCATAAACTCTCCTCATTGTGACATACTTTTTCTGCAATGTTCCATTAACAAATTCACTCTGTAATGTGTCATAAACTCTCCTCATTCTGCCATACTAATTATGGAATGTAAAATAAACTCTCTTCATTGTGCCATACTAATTCTGTAATGTGCACTTAACTCTCCTCATTCTACTATACTTATTCTGTTATGTGCAATAAACTCACCTCCTTGTGCCATACTCATTGTCAAATGTGCTATAAACTGTCCACATTGTGCAATACTCAGTATGTCATGTGCAATAAACTCTCCACATTGTGTCATACTCATTGTGTAATGTGCAATAAACTCTCCTCATTGTGCCATACTCATTCTGTAATGTACAATAAACTCTCCCCATTGTGTCACTCGTTTTGTAATTTGTCATAAACTCTCTTCATTGTGCCATACTCATTCTGTAATGTGCAATAAATTCTCCACATTTTACCATACTTATTCTTTAATGTGCAATAAACTCTCCTCATTGTGACATACTCATTATGTAATGTGCCATAAGTTCTCCTGATTGTATCATACTCCTTCTGTAATGTGCAATAAACTGTCCTCATTGTGCCATACTCATTCTGTAATGTGCAATAAACTCTCCTCATTGAGCCATACTCATTCTGTAATGTGCAATAAACTCTCCTCATTGTGTCACTCATTTTGTAATTTGTCATAATCTCTCCTCATTGTGAAATACTCATTCTGTAATTTTCAATAAACTCTCCACATTTTGTCATTCTCATTCAGTAATGTGCAAAAAACGCTCCTCGTTGTGCCATACTCATTCCATAATGTGCAATAAATTCTCCTCGTTGTGCTATACTCACTCTGTAATGTGTAATAAACTCTCCTTATTGTGCCATACTAATTCTGTAATGTGCAAAAAACTCTACTCGTTGTGCAATACTCATTCTGTTATGTGCAATAATCTCTTCTCATTGTGCCATACTCATTCGGTAGTGTGCAATAAACTCTCCTCACTCTACTATACTTCTTCTTTAATGTGCAATAAACTCTTCTCATTGTGCCACACTCAGTCTCTAATGTGCCATAACCCCCCTTAATTATGTCGTACTCATTCTGTAATATGCCATAAACTCTCCTCATTGTGACATACTTATTCTACAATGTTCCATCAATAAATTCACTCTGTAATGTGTCATAAACTCTCCTCATTCTGCCATACTAATTATGAAATGTACAATAAACTCTCTTCATTGTGCCATACTAATTCTGTAATGTGCAATAAACTCTCCTCATTGTGCAATACTCAGTATGTCACGTGCAATAAACTCTCCACATTGTGTCATACTCATTGTGTAATGTGCAATAAACTCTCCTCATTGTGCCATACTCATTCTGTAATGTACAATAAACTCTCCCCATTGTGTCACTCATTTTGTAATTTGAAATAAACTCTCTTCATTGTGCCATAATCATTTTGTAATGTGCAATAAATTCTCCACATTTTACCATACTTATTGTTTAATGTGCAATAAAATTTCCTCACTGTGTCATACTCATAGTGTAATGTCCAATAAACTCTCCTCATTGTGCCATACTCATTCTGTAGTGTGCAATAAACTCTCCTCACTCTACCATACTTATTCTTTAATGTGCAATAAACTCTCCTCATTGTGCCACACTCATTCTCTAATAAGCCATAAACTCTTTTAATTATGTCATACTCATTCTGTAATAAGCCATAAAATCTCCTCATTGTGACATACTTATTATGTAATGTTCCATCAACAAATTCACTCTGTAATGTGACATAAACGCTCCTCATTGTGACATACTCATTCTGTAATGTTCCATCAACTCTACTATACTTATTCTTTAATTTGCAATAAACTCTTCTCAATGTGCCACACTCAGTCTCTAATGTGCCATAAACCCCCTTTATTATGTTGTAGTCATTCTGTAATATGCCATAAACTCTTCTCATTGTGACATACTGCAATGTTCCATCAACAAATTCACTCTGTAATGTGTCATAAACTGTGCAATTAACTCTCTTCATTCTGCCATACTAATTCTGTAATGTTCAATTAACTCTCCTCATTCTACCATACTCATTCTGTTATGTGCAATAAACTCACCTCCTTGTGCCATACTCATTGTCAAATATGCTATAAACTCTCCTCATTGTGCCATACTCATTCTGTAATGTGCAATAAATTCTCCACATTGTACTATACTTATTCTTTAATGTGCAATAAACTCTCCTCATTGTGCCATACTAATTATGTAATGTGCAATAAACTTTCCTCATTGTGTCACTCATTTTGCAATTTTTCATAAACTCTTCTCATTGTGCCATACTCATTATGTAATGTGCAATAAATTTTCCACATTGTACCATACTTATTCTTTATTGTGCAATAAACTCTCCTCATTGTGGCATACTCATTATGTACTGTGCCATAAATTCTCCTGATTGTGCCATACTCCTTCTGTAATGTGCAATAAACTCTCCTCATTGTGCCATATTCATTCTGTAATGTGCAATAAACTGTCCTCATTGTGCCATACTCATTCTGTAATGTACAATAAACTCTCCTCATTGTGTCACTCATGTTGTAATTTGTCATAATCTCTCCTCATTGTGAAATACTCATTCTGTAATTTTCAATAAACTCTCCTCATTTTGTCATACTCATTCAGTAATGTGTAAAAACCTCTCCTTGTTGTGCGATACTCATTCCATAATGTGCAATAAACTCTCCTCATTGTGCTATACTCATTCTGTAAAGTGTAATAAACTCTCCTCATTGTGCCATACTCATTCTGTAATGTGCCATAAACTCTCCTTATTGTGCCATACTCATTCTGTAAAGTGCAAAAAACTCTCCTTGTTGTGCCATACTCACTCTGTAATGTGCAATAAACTCTCCTCATTGTGCAATACTCATTCTGTTATGTGCAATAATCTCTCCTCATTGTGCCATACTCATTCTGTAATCTGCAATAAACTCTCCTCATTTTGTCATAATAATTCTGTAATGTGCAAAAAACTCTCCTCATTTTGTGATACTCATTCTGTAATGTGCCATAAACTCTCCTCTTGTGCCATACTCATTCTGTAATGTGCAATAAACTCTTCTCATTTTGTCATAATAATTCTGTAATGTGCAATAAACTCTCCTCATTTTGTCATACTCATTCTATAATGTGCCATAAACTCTCCTCATTGTGCCATACTCGTTCTGTTATGTGCAATAAACTCTCCTCATTGTACCATACCCATTCTGTAATGTGTCATAAACTCTCCTCATTGTGCCATACTCATTCTGTAGTGTGCAAAAAAACTCTCCTCATTGTGCCTTGCTCATTCTATTATGGTCTATAAACTCTCCTCATTGTGCCATACTCATTCTGTAATGTACTAAAAAACTCTCTTCAGTGTGCAATACTCATTCTGTAATGTACAAAAAAATCTCCTCATGGTGCCTTGCTCATTCTCTAATGTGCAATAAACTCTCCTCATTGTGCCATACTCATTATGTAATGTGTCATAGATTCTCCTCGTTGTGCCATACTAATTCTGTAATGTGCAATTAACTCTCTTCATTCTACCATACTAATTCTGTAATGTGCAATTTACTCTCCTTATTCTACCATACTCATTCTGTTATGTGCAATAAAC